>NW_010228822.1:92052-93830 GCF_000690775.1 Eurypyga helias
AGCTGAGGAACAATAAAAATAACAGATTGGCTACAGGCTTTAGTAGTGGAGATGGAAACAGAAACTGTCTTGATCTTCAGTCCTTCCAAATAAAGCAGGGCTGGAGTTACATGCAGAATAGTTAGCTTTGATACTTATTTTTTTCCTTGTATGAAATCTTTGCCTCAAAGAACGGATTAAATTACAATACAGTGACATAACACATAGCTGGACAGGAGTGTTTTCTGAGCGGGACTCTAACGAAGAACAGAAATACGTGGAATACTACAAAATGTGACTGATGGATGTTCAGAGTATCTCCCTTTCTCTCCTCTTTGAAGAGGTGCATTAAACTGGAAAGGCCGACAAACATTTATTTCATCACTAACCACCAACAGCACTTGCTTCGCTATTTTGCAGGTTTGCATGTTGTCAGCATTTTGACTGGCAGCTTCTTTGCATTTTAATGCTGTCATTGTATAAACACCCCAGCTAGATTGCTTTTATATACAGCATCCATCTTCCCTCGTTAGAGGCTACAGCTGCTCGTGTATGATGGCATCGTTCCCTAACTCGCAAAAATAAAATATTTAATACGTTTATTCCTTTGTTCATATCGTATCACAGCCAAACTGCCTCAATAAATCCCACGTTTTGCCGATATGCAGTGTCAACAAGCAAGCACCGGATCTGTACCCTGAAGTCCTTACTCACAAGACGGCAGCCAGCAAACACAGAATTCCATCAAAGTTTTGCTAAAGACTTGGCAGAAATAGAACTGAGAACCTCTCTCCTCTCTCCTCTCTCCTCCCCTCTGCTCGGCAAGGACTGCTCCTTCCAGCGCCGCTGCGCCACCCTCTCACCCAGCTCCGGTGACAAGCATCTGAAGAGGACGGGGCAGGGGACAGCAGGCCCCTTCAGGGATATGGAAACTCGGACCTAGAGAACAGCACCCCGCAGGACCACAGCGTCCCAGCACGGTGCTAGATACGTGCTGCTTTCCCAGCCTGTGGTTAAAGAGAGTCTTACAGGAAAATCCCACATTTTAGGGTAAATTGGCGACAATGAAGTCCCCTGCATTTTTTCAAAATCCTACAGCAACATGTGTTCTGGGGGCTATCCCGGCCAAACACACACGTGTGGTCACTGCAGAGCCTCTGCTGATTCCAGGGTTTAGCTGCAGGACCCAGAAAGCAGCAGACAACCCAGCGAGGAGGTAACAGCGCGCCGGTGGGATACAGCTGGCGTTCGAGCCCACAGTATCGCCCAGTGCCTGCAATTCCCCACCGCTCAGCTTGAACCATGCTGTGCTCTTGTGGCTGCAACCACTGTAAACAGAGACCAGTACTGGACACCAAAGACAATGTAACTGTGCACTAGGCTGTTTTCTGAAATCAAGGGGATTGAGAGATGCCTGACGCACCACAGCCCATCCCGTCGGGTTCGCAGTAAAAGTAGGGTACCTTGAGTCAAGACTGTGGAGCCCTCAACATCAGAAGGATATTGACCACTTGGAGCGAGTCCAGAGGAGGCCACGAAGATGATCAGAGGGCTGGAGCACCTCTCCTATGACGAAAGGCTGCAAGAATTGGGCTTGTTCAGCCTGGAGAAGAGGAGGCTCCGAGGAGACCTCATTGCAGCTTTCCAGTATCTGAAGGGGCTACAAGGGTGCTGGGAGAGGACTTTTTACAAGAGCCTGTAGTGACAGGACAAGGGGTAATGGGTACAAATTGAAATCAGGGAGGTTTAGATTACATATCAGGAAGAAATTCTTCACAGAGAGGGTGGGGAGGCACTGG
>NW_010228822.1:93958-102828 GCF_000690775.1 Eurypyga helias
TCCCTTCCAACCCAAACCATTCTGTGATTCTATGATTCTATGATTCTATGATTCTATGCAATACCCTACTGTCAGCTCTTGGAATTCAAAGTGGGAAAGGAGAGGAAGAAAGAGTGCTACGCCCAACTTGGGAAGACAAGATAATGGAACTATAAGAAAGAAATTATTGTGTCATAACTTTGACCTCAGTAGAGTTGCCCAGCCACTAACAAGCATTAAAGGGAGACACAAAGGTAATGAGAATGTGATAAGAGGGGAGCAATACTGCCCACACAAAAAATGATGTATTTATAAAGTGCCGTGGATTTACAACCACAAACTGTTATTATTACTACACAAAAGCAATATATGGTCATATTCAGAAGATCAGATTAGAAAATATATATACATTTGCTACTGGTTGCTAAGGAAGAACTCCTGAGCTGGCACAGGAGAGGCACATCATCTATATTCCCCATCCCCACCTGGGGCTTGAGTGGAAACAAAAGCAACTATTTGAAAAAGTTCTTCTGGGGCCCTAAAACCGACTACACAGCTTGTGCTATTGACTGCTCCAAACTTGGGGTGATCCTAAAGAGGTCACAGGTGAAAGGTGCCACGACAGAACTGTAGAGAGTAGGGGTCTGAAGGATGAGAGGAAGGCCACGGGCCATTTCGTGTGGTGAGGAGTGATGTATTATCAAATCCAAACAAAGTTTTAGAGCATTTTTATACCCTGCCAATTGAAAAACTCCAAAAGCCATAAAACTTAGCCTAAGACCTTTATGAAGGGTTGGCTGATAATCACAACCCACGCAAATCCTGAAGGCACAAGCAGGACCTCTTTTCCTCTGGCTCAGGGAAGCACCTTCAACAACCTGGCTCCTAACCTGGTGGCCTCCAGTAATACCTAACTTTAGACGGCATGAATGTTGTCTTCAAGGAATTCAGCTGCAGTTCCAGCTGCAGAGAAAACCATGCTGGTTTATGTTTGAAAGGCCTGAACTTTAGGGAACGGTAGGCACAGAAGGATTTGGACACAGAGGGTTTAGGTGGGGAGTACAGCACGCATGCTGTTTTTTACAAATCAAGAATTAAATCTATTTTGAACACAGTCTTTCTTATTGTTACTACAGGAAGCAGTCCAACTGAAAAGAAATTACATAGAAGTGCCTTGGCTTAGGCAGAGTTCATACATTTAGAAAATCAACCAAGATTTTTTTTCTTTGAAAAATTTTTTTTCCTATAAACTTTTGAGAAGAGTCATCCAAACTCAATTTATTAGCCAATTCTCTGATTCATTCAGCACTACAGGCAATCTCACCTGGTAGGTTCAACAATGTTTATGCTACAGGAAAGCTGTATAAATAACGTGACAGTTACGTTTTCTATGTTTACTTGTTAATCTTTATTAGTTTGGTAATAGAACTACCACTAATAGTCTGTTTTCCATTTTTGGCTTGTCCCTATTGCTTCATTATGTGATTTTATGGTTTCCATTAATGAATCAAAATAAAATGTTAGCAATATTATAAATGTAGCAAGCAACCATCTGCTTTGTCTTAATTACCAAAAAGCTTTATTGTGTCTGTGTGCCTCTTTTGAATACCAGTATTCTCATTTCTCTGTGAAAGCGAACTGCTGTGAAAAAAGAGATCAGAAAAGACAATTCTGTACAACAGTAAAAGGTATAGATCTAGTCCAACTGTCCTTTTTTCATGCCAGAATTTGCAATAAAACAAGAAACTCTACTATATATGGATTAGTGCTTCAATAAAACCACAAAAGCAAGTTTTACATACTGTCCTATTGAAATTAATTTGACTCTCTTCAAATTACAAGCTTCAAAGTGGTGACTACATTTGCAAGCCCGTCAAGCTCAGTACAAATCCTTTTGCCCACTGAACACATCTACATTCAGACATTCTGCAAACGCTGAATGTTCTTTCTAGAAGATGTGTGTCATTATCGGGATCATTCATACGTACTTAGCTGTGGTCCTATAAGTTGATTTTCCCCACCAATAACCAGGCCGACAGAAATAAGTGAGATAAAAGGATATTTTAAATATTTGACTATTTATTAAGCAAACCAACCAAGACAGAAGTTTTCAGCATCCTAACCTCAGATTTAAAAAAGCAACTTACACAAAGGAGAGAAGTGTCTACCAGAGCATTCAAAGCAAACAGGGAGAAAATCACAGCTACGATATTGTTCGTATTGCACATGTTCCGAAAGCACTATCAGGCGTTTTGGAACAGGGATCATATGTACTCAGACACCACTGAACGCACCAGTCAAGCCTATTTAAGCAATGCATTTCAGGTCAGCACACAATCAGTACTTTAAGACAACACCATAATTTCTATTAACATTCCAAGGAAATGAATAGGCCTTGAACAATGAAAGGCAAGAAAATAAAGTAACACCCAGCAGAAGACTGCACAATACAAAATGTTAGAAAAGAAGAGAAGACGGCAATGGAAAAAATAAAGAGGATGTGTAAAATGTCTGGATAATCTACGCTGCCTCGAGTAGAGACAGGAGAGCCACCACTGCTGTATCTGTATCTTGGTGCCAAAACTGGCACCAGAAGTCAACCTAAGCGAAATGTGTACGTTCATCATGCAAAATATCCACAACAGCTCTAACACACAAAAACATACAGCCACATGCCAACCATATCCTTTAAATAGGAGTCTTCCCATAATATTGACTAATTAACACAGTCTACATAGAATGACCAAAAAATAATTTAAAAATCCCTGAATTGGAAATATATTGGAAGGGCAAGAGAGGGGGAAAAAAAACAGGGAAATGTTGAAGGAGAGAAGTAACTGGTGGGCACAGTACAATGTTTATGCCGTATTTATCTTAGCTACTTTAGGACTGAATTATGAAAGACTTCCCCACGCAATTACCCAATGGAACACGCCAACCAATTTTTTTCCCCAAACAGCCCCCCAATTACTCAATGTTATTCATGGAATAAAGAATGGGAAGTGGAGAAGGCTCAGCCTCAATTTTAACTACGCGTAATTCAGCATAATAACTGAACATCCGTAATGAGATGCTGATAAGGTCCAAGGTACCTTCTCAAAGACACGACTGCTATTGACATAAAGTAGTAGTTTATACAAACAAAACTACCTGGGAGTAGAATGAAGCAGCAGACAGCTAGACCACCAACCTGCAAAATGCCGACAGCAAAGGGAAGAGTAGAATTGTGTGTTTTGGCAAGATCAGTTCTTTAAAACTATACATAATGGGATACCACAGGTCATGGCCAACTGTCAATTAAACAGCAAAGGTTAATTCAGAAGTCAATAATAATTGTATGGTTTCTATAAAGAGCACTGTGATCAGGCCCCAAATCGCACACCTTCCTAAAATCTTGGCGTGTCAGACTCCAAAAATCTACAGCATACTGACGCTTTACTTGACTGAACTGTTTAGCCAGTCAATAATTAAAGGTCGCAAAATACACCCGTTACTATGAGCTTGTTAGAATGCAGAAATTCTGCCCATATTTTTCCATTCCACCTCCCTTTGGTAAGGTCTTTTAACCTTTTACTTAAATATTAATTTTATTAAAGTGGGTTTCCTCCCCCACTGCGTAGCATCACTAATCTTGAAGGGCAAGAAAGCCTATTTAAATGCATTGAAATGCATTAGCATGAAAAAATAATGAGTCCTTACAGCATTCTAATTTAGGAAGGTGCGCTTTAATTAGTTATAACGTCTGCTGTCAAAAAAGTCTACCCAGACAGGAATCTCTCAATACAAATCTGATTTTCGCATTTCTGACAATGGGCTCTGCTGGTACCAGTGTTCTAGGACCTAAGGAGGAGTCAGGAGCCAAAAGCCTCTGAGGTTTGCTCCTTTGCTCCACACTCCCTTTTCCTCCCTATCCAGCAAAGCATTACTCTGTTCTCTCAGGCCTTCATGGGGAAGTTGGCTCACTGTGAGGTCAGAAAGCTGATCCAACAGAACATGAACGGAGAAGCAGATGTTACCAACACATGGGCAGGACTCTCAGAGGTGCATCTGCTGAACATCTCCCCAGCCAGATGAGTCTGAGGGGCATCAGTCCAGCATTTTCTATGAATCTTTACAAGTCACCTGCCCTTTTTCAAGTCATCTGGAGTGTATCAGCTCGATTCATATGGAGACCAAACTGGGGCCTTGCATTCAGAGGGAAGGGATGGGAGAAAAACCTGCTGTAACTAAAGCAGGACAGATGAAAGAAGGATTAAGTTGAATGGACACTTTGTTGGTTTTTTTCCCCAAACAGCCCCCAGGATTCTCAGTGGTTACCTCGAAGGTCCAAAGCCGTGCCATGAGGCCATCACACCGCTGGGGTTTTTTCTCGCTTGGTAGAGTGTGAAACCCCTGCAAGGGCCTACTCCACAAGGAGGTAGATGGTGTGAAAACGCTCCATTCTAGCTTTGCATAGCTCAGCAACCTTTCCCGAGCCAGACATTTGCAGAGCTTGCCGAGCCAGCCCTACTGAGCACCACAAGGCTGATAATTACTGTAAACTGAATGGCCTCTAAGTATCGTCAGGCAGGCAGCCAGATGGTTTAGACTCAGACAGACTGAAAGCAAGTCACAAGAACAGCAGTACAAAATATGGAAGGTTACTTTTGCAGATGTCTTCCAGAAGCTGTTTCTTTCAGTAGATCACTGCTGTGAGGTACAACTAGGACCTGCCAGCGGGGGATGCTGACAATGCAGACCTGGGTGGCAAGCAGTAGTGGCAAAAGTCAAAGACTGCTTTCTACAGTGGGTGGGGAGAAGGATTGGGAGAAATAAAAAAAGGACAAGGGAACAGAAATTCTTTGCAGCAAGCAAGAAATGTGAAAACGAACTAGCTTGGTGGGAGGTCACCAGAGCACAGCAACAGCAGATAAGTTTTCTTCAGGGTGCCCAAGCATCATTTCCCTATTAGAAAACTCACCAACCCAACCCAAACGCCAATCTCTTTGCTCCTGCTCCGTAGCTAATGACTAGTGGTGCTGGCAGATGACCCGCCAGCGTTATATTGCTGGATTACATCCCACTGCTGAAAGTTCAATGAGGCACAAAGGTTACTGCTGGATTTGTAAGGTTAATTTTCTGAACTGTACTTAGACCACTGATGGATCTCATTTCCTTACTAAAATGAGAGAGATTTTTCCAATAATAGTATGAGTCATAATTCGGTAAGTTGATCAATATTAATTGGCCATGACCTGGCATACTTATGGCAGTGGAAAAAGGGAAAACAAGTAAATGAAAAGGAACAACTGCTCCCAGAACTATTACAGACTATTAAGAACAAAGCCTGAAAGGTAGATGTGGAGATGAGAGGGAGTTAATGAGTTCTTATCTTCTAGCTGCAAGAAGGAAAAAACCCCAAAAGCAGCCACAGAAATAGAACAAGCACACAGGACTCTCAGCTTCCAGAATTATAGTCTAATAGCATGACCAGGGCTAGCCAGAGGGTAACATTAAAACTAGTAAGCTAACACTAAATAGATTTGGTTTTAATTTACTCTCTAGTCTTTCCAATATCCTCTGAAAGCTTAAAAAAAAAAAAAAAAGCAACATCTTTTTCTGAACTGTGTTTGCTTTACAGAATTCTGGTACCACAAGATGCTGTACAGCCCATTCCCCACTCAGCCACTGTACTGTGGGGTTTTGCTATGTGCTAAACCCTCTCTGCCTAGTGTTTAATTTGGGAACCCTTGTGTGTACTAGCAGCATCGTGTTTAACTGGGATTCCCTTCTGAAGAAGCTAAGGTGGAAGCACAGTAGTGATCCAGCGTACAGGGTTGTTGCTCCTACCAGGCCACCAGATAAGAGAAAAACCTGTCTAAAGAATATAGAGTTCCATGTTTTCCTGCAATAAATCCACCCAAGAGTTGCCTATACAGTTACTGTGATATTTGACCCATGGTCTTCAACAGTTTGATTTCAGTACCAGTGGAAACTCAGCTATTAAAGTTCCGCTTCCAGTGGCAAAGACCTTCAACCTCCTCCTACATAAACAGTATATCTCTTTGGAGAAATATATATGCAACAGAATCACTGGTGTTGACTTCAAATCTATGAATGAAGGACAAGAGATTTCATATGGTGAACACTGACTCCGCTGGCATTGAGACGGAACATGCTCATAGTCTGTTAAAACACAGTGAATGCTTATGATCTCAGTCAGCTCTGTCCTTCTCTCAGGAGAAGGGAAGTCAGCCCAGTGCAACCCACTCTGACTGCTTTTTCTGAGAAAAGATCCAGCTCTTCCACCACTCATCTTCCTGTTTATTTGAATTCCGATCAGTCACAGAAATAAGATGGAAAATGTTTATTAAATCACAGATGGGGGACAGAACAATAGACTGTAACTGCGTCCCCTATTCACAAAGAGGATTGTTTCGCTTGTGATGTAAGAATCTACCCAGTGCTTCTCAGGAATACGTGTTAGTTCAGCTTTTTATCACCTCCTGCTCTGCCACTTGCCACTTCTCTCCCTTCTAGGCTTTCCCCTCTCATATCTCGCACTGAATGGATGTACACTGCACATTGTTTTCTCAATGTGGCCAGTGCTCGCACAGAGATCACTCCAGCAGCTTCGAGAACCACTCCGAATGCATTTTACCCAGGAAAGGCCACATCAGAGCATCTCTACTACATACTTTGACTCACAAGGATCTAGCATTTCATTTGGCTCCAAGAATTCTTGGATGCCTGCTGTAAGGTTTTCAAAAGCTCTGAATTACAAATTCTCTGGGGAACACTGGGCGTTTGTTCCTGGTTACCAGTGTCCAGAATGACACCTTCCTGTCCACCTGGAAGCCTCTGGTGCTGCTGCTAGGTAAATAATATTCCTCACTTCCTGGCATGCTGAGGAGTTCTCCAGCAAGATTAAAAGGCTGAGCAATGACCCTTCTGGAAGCCAGCACTGGCTTTGAACCAGTAGGCAATCGAAAGTTCAGCATTTCTTGTTACCGCATCATAGGGCAAAGGCAGTTCTCCTGCACTAGATTTTGTTTTCAAACCAAATTATCAGATACTGGTTTGGGGTCTTTTTTCCTTCTCTTTTTAAAACAAATTGAGAATCTGTAGATTACAATAAAACAGACGGTTGTGTTTGTTTCTAAGCCTACACAGCAGCACCTTCGGACACAGCAGTGCCTGCCACCACGCTCAGCACCTCAAACGAGATGAGCTCCCTTTAGGCACAGCCTCTTCCTGTAGGGACGTAGCAAATGAGGCCAGCTGGATCACTGAATCACATGGAAAGACAAACAGTCGTAGAAAGGATATAAACTCAGGAAACTTGGGGACATGTGCAGCTAAATCCCTCGGGCCATTATACCAGATGGCCATTTACTCAGACCTTCTTTACAAACAAATCCTTCTCAGACATTCAAAGCAGCTTCTACAAATTCTTACAAGAGCAATTGAGACCTGTGCAGCGAAGACGAAGTACTGTGCCCGTGCAGTGTACCTTCCTAAGTGAAAACCTGTTCTGGGCACTCTGCTCACCACGTATTTTAGGAAGGGCACTCTGGGCACTCTGGGCACTCTGCTCACCACGTATTTCTGTCGTGCAAGTACCTTAATTACCAAGTCAGGGAATAAGCTTGGTCGTGTATTGTCAGTCCTGCAAACAATTTATACTTTATAACCGATTCCTCTATTTCTCCTTTGCCTTCTGGTTAGTCGTACATTGTCAGCCCTGCAAACACTTTATACTTCATAACTGATTTCTCTATTTCTCCTTTGCCTTCTGGTTCACAACCGTAGTTTCCTTAGACGTCGTTAATGTTAATGTTGCATAAAGACTTTGATGGGAGTCCAATATACTAAGATTATTTGTTACAAAACCAGAACTATCATTGAGTAGGTGGTAATAAACCGTTTCTCTGCCACCCTTGAGGCATCAGCACCTGCAGCATCATGTCAGACAGTCTGCTCACACAAAAGGTTGGGGGGGAAGAGAGGAGGGAAATCAGGACTCAAATCACCTGCAGTTCCCAGAGATCTCACAGCTCTTTTCCACGGAGCTAAGACACCTACTCCTACTCTCTGCATGCTTTCCATCCTAATAAATATCCCTAAAAAAGCAAAGCCATGGCTGGTGGGAATACAGTAAACCTGTGCCTAGAAGGATGCTGACATGCTGAAGCGTGAAATCGGATTGCCACCTTTCAGGAACATTCATTCAAGTCCAAAAAAAACATGCCTACTCCAAACTAGCCATCACCCAGTATCAGACCCGAATTCAAGTGACTGCTCCAAATTACATTCATGAATTTCAGTCTCCCATATCCTGGGCACACATGATGATAAATGTGTTAACAAGAACTTTCCTGGCCAGTTCTTCCCACCAGACTACTAAGGGCAGGACACCAATCTCTGCACATGCAAACTCCCTTGCTTTCCATTTGGAAGACAGTATTCCCAGGATACACATTGAGTAGGAATGGCTGTTGCACAGACACATCTTCTACAGAAAGGGAGAAAAAATAAAGTAGAAGTAGAGCTTTTAGGTATCACTGGAGGGGATGGATTAGCAGGGCAAAGAATAAGGTTTCAAATATATAGTCTCCCTGGAGCTTTAACTTCAAATTGGAGCCAGACACAAACCAATCTTTCATCTTAAAAGTGGAGAAACTGCATCTCCTGCTGTCTGCCAATGTGGAATTTCCACCAAGACCATAAACAGTGAAGCCTGTTCCATTCCCTGTGGGTATTAAATGACTTGAGTCTAGTTTCTGAGGTAGACACGCTCTGCTCATTTAGTGCCTTTGTTGAAAAGTCTTACCAGCACAGAAAAGACAAGGGTTTTGAGCACATCCCACAAGATGATGGCAAGTCAGGCTGTCAGGGCTGTGTAGGGAAGC
>NW_010228822.1:102859-111267 GCF_000690775.1 Eurypyga helias
CCTCCCTACTCTCCAGAGTACTCGACAAGAAATGCATTTGTCACTAGTAATACTCACCTGCTACCTTCTAGAATTACCATGGAATTCACTTAAAATAGAGCCAAGAACATTAAATTCTGCTGTGCTCCAGCTTCATTATTCAGTACACTACTAAGCATTCTGCATCAGCCAGGATTCTATATTGATTTAAGATATAGCCACAACTAGTAATCAAGTTTTGAGGGTGTAAAACATGGATAATGTCAGCAATGTCTGCCCTGAGAGGAAAAATATTTACAACCTCAAGCCCAAACTAAGGTGGAAAGTGTTGGTTTAAGTTCATTTACATGAATATCCAACCAGCCTTGAGGCACGGGGTTGCTTAACTCTCAATACCTACCCCAAAAGCCTGTACTCCTCATCAAGGTGAAAGAATACTTAATTTCCCATCAGTTACCTCTTCTTACATGCAAATATTATGTTAATCTTTTTAAAATTTACCTAGAATTCACTTCTATCACTAAATAGCCCTAAGAGCTCTTAAGTCAAGGAGAAATGAGTACTGTCAGCAGACAGAAACCAAACTCAAAATTCTACAGTCGAGAAACACACTTTCTTTATTTGTGTTTCTTCTAAACACACAAAAAAAGTACGGTTCTGTTCTCAAGTGGTGCGCGTTTAAAAGGAAAATACCTGTGCACAGACAAACGTGTGAACTTCATTTTTTATCTACAGTCTTTCCACTGCCCCCAGCAGTATAAAACTCTATGACCAGCCTTTGCTAGCAACAACAGACAAGAACAAGAGACTTCATCTGATGAGCAGAAAATAAAAGCAATTGCTGATCATCCCTAAAAGCTAATCAGGTGCTTTGGAATAATCCTAGAATGATCATGGCTTCACTGTACTATAGAGAAGCTTAATTTCAGACTTAGAGTGGCAAAATTAAGACATCAACACTAGATTATCAGATAATCAAATTGGATTTGAAACACTTTCCTTCCAAGAAATGTTCATCTGTATTTCATAATATTTTATGGAAGTATAAAGATATTGTGAGAATAGCCATACGTCCCGAATCTTAGTATTTAGCTGCATGAAATGAATGCTAAAATTCAGAGAGCAGCTGTTCCCTACTCCCTAACAATAAATCAAGAGAGGTGGCTGACGTACAATTGAAAACTTATTAAATATGTTCGAAAACTTACTAAGTCCTGGTGTGTTGCAGGAGAAATGTCTCGCAACAGGAGAGATCTTTTTTTCAGCTCATGCTTTCCTAACCTTTTGCATCACTGAGTTACAGCCATTGTTGCTAGATACATATCCAAATCATACCCAATGGCAAATGACAGCTTAAACTTTACAAAACTCCTCAGTAAAGATCAGGCTTGTAACTGATAGCACACAAAGAGCAACATCATCTCCCCTGTGATACCTAATTCTCCTTAGTTCCAATCACAGGGAACAACGATCGAATGGAATTCCCTACTTTTTCCATTCACATGACTCAAGGAGCATTTCAAGGGAACTTCTGGGAGGTGAAGAGAAGGAATAAGAATATTCAATCAGGGTGAGAAAAAGAGCAAGATAAAGGGGGAAAGGAAGGATGGCAGCAGGAAATTTCCATCTCCATTGTCAGCATGTGGGGAGGAGAACAACTCAAGGAGCCCAACTTACATCCTTCCTCTTAAGGTGGGAGGAAGCAACTCACCATACCAGCTTGCAGATGCAGTGTGTCATCTAGTGTACAGAGGAGGAATGCAAACTGGAGCTTCCTCAAAGTTTCAGTAGCCCTCAAATCCTTGCAGGAAGGTGTGAGTAGACTGGTATCTCAAAGAGCTGCTGCTTCTTGAGGGCACCTGTCAGACAAATACAGGCGCCTTATTTACACAGCAGTTTAAGGAAGTGGAGAGGACCAGCTTGCAGATGCAGTGTGTCATCTAGTGTACAGAGGAGGAATGCAAACTGGAGCTTCCTCAAAGTTTCAGTAGCCCTCAAATCCTTGCAGGAAGGTGTGAGTAGACTGGTATCTCAAAGAGCTGCTGCTTCTTGAGGGCACCTGTCAGACAAATACAGGCGCCTTATTTACACAGCAGTTTAAGGAAGTGGAGAGGAAAAGAAGTCCTAACATGCAAGCAGTAGCATCGACCTAAGAACATCCCTCCCAGAGCCATGACATTGGTCTGGTAGGCATCCATGGGCAAGTGAAAACAGTAGCGAACAAAAACTATTTAAAACCAAAGTACTAGTCTCAGTTGGCCTGAAAACTGTACAAGTTGGCAGCACGGATGAGTGGCAGCATGCCCAAACACTGAGGGACAAGGTTATGGCCTCAGTCCCTGAGTGCTTGCCAACATCTGGCAGCAGATGCTACGGGAACACATGCTTCCCATTACGGCAGTAGTAGAGGATACGTTAGACCGCATCCTGCTCCCAGAGCTATCGAGCGTTAGCACAGAGCACTTCTGAGCAAGGCTGCCATGGCAGAGGGGGCAAAGCAACTTTCCAGAACACCTGTCTTTAGCTGCTGCATTTAGATGGAATCCAATTGATTACAGACTACAGCGGCATTTGAAACAACATTTCTTCTTTTTTTCTATGCATCTTATATTTTGATTTTTTTTTCCTATATGTTTTAAGAATCTGAATCAGATAAAATGCAGAACATCAACTTCAGAATACCAAACACAGCACCCAGCTCTTCCTCTGACATTCTTTTGTGACTGAATTTATAGAGAAATGATGATGATTTCGTAGAATCAATTCGAGGACTTCACCATGAAGGAGCACGCTCGTAACAGCTGAGCGAAGGAGTCCCTTTCTTAGCTACCTCCCTGGCTAACTGCAGCAGCCAGCACACCCAGGAGTACCAGTGGAAGGCACGCTACCGTTTGGCACAACGTATCACCATCACCCTCTGCATCCGATCAAAAAGAATAAGGGCATTCAGACTCACAGAGACCCAAAGATGCAGATGCCTAGGCACCTAACCCCCATAAATACACAGGTCACGAATGAGCACTCGAGACGTCAGGAGGTTTTACAAACACACGCAGGAGAGGAGCTGAAGCTAACAAGCGCTTGTATTCTCCCAAGAGGAGCAGTGATCAAAGCCTTGACTTAGTTCTACTCCCTACAGTTTAGACATATCTCCATAGTTGACTGAAAAGCATAAAGTAACTGTAAAGATGCATTTTACATCATTTTAATTTACAAGAACACTCAACACTTGAAAAGTGTACATTTCCTTAACAGTTTTCAGGCATCTCACAAAAACATACCCATGTACTGAGCACTGATGTCCTTTTTCTTTTCATTTTAGTTTTCTTAATCAAAGGAAAACGAGGCAGAACAAGCACTATGATGGAACAATGTCTGTACACAGAAAGCACATTAACAGACACATGAACACTATGAGACTGGTACTGCACAAAAGAGTCTCTGCTAAAATTAGAGCTGCAGAGCAGCAACACAGACCTGTTAATGAGCGGTCAAAAGCAGGAAGAGAAAATGACAGATAATCTACTCCAGCCCCTACTCCAGGATGTACCTACGCCAAGACAGCTTGGTTTGGCTAATATTTTACAAAAGTGACTGAGGATACAGGCTGTACGCTCTGCCTGGCAACCCCTGATAGCACTTCACTCTCTCTAGCTTGCGTAGCTGTTCTCAACACGTACCTGCACCTCCTGTGCGAAGATTTACACCTGCAACTTCCCATCCTCTGAGCGAATGAGTAGCAGGGTATTTCTTTCCTGTCCACCGCAGCCCAAAGCCTGCTGCAGCCCTTTGGTCAGCCACCACCACTGGCACAAGGAAATGGTGTGCCACGGCTCCAGACTCACTGCCAGCTTTCTCAGTGTTCTGAACAAGCACCAAGCCACTCCTGCCCTGTGTCTACACTCCTCCCTTGGCTTCAGCTATGGGCTGCCGTTAAAGAGAGTTCACTGGACCAAGCTGTGACCAGTCACAGTTGTTCTGACACTACACATTCTTTCTAGACTGGGTAACGCTGTTCCTTCACTGAGGAAACACTGCTCATGTTTTTTGCATCTTCCATACTTCTGCTGCTCTCTTTTGGAAAAACTTCATTGGATTCACGTTTTTCTTAAAGTATGACTATGACTAGATACAGTAGCTACAGTCTTCCCAGTGCCAAGGGAACCAAAAGGCTGGTTTCTGTGATTCTTACAGGAACTACTGCTGCTACATTATATCCTAGTAGAATGGTTCTCCCTTCTGAACCAAGTGACACCACTGACCCAGGTTTACCTTGCGGCTTTTCTGCACAACTCTCTCTGAGTGTTCCCAATCTTGTTTTGCTGTGAGCTAGTCTTCCTGCTTTAGCCTGGAGCATTGCATCTTCCAACTCCTAAATGCTTCCTCAACTTTGGCAACAGCATTTTGGATTCCTGTGGGTAAGGGTGACAAAGGCTGTAACATTGAAGAAAATCTGATGATGCTGTTAGGAGTAGAGTCAGGAGGCCAAACACCTCCGTTCTCCCTGGCTGGGCTACATCTTGCCTGCCACAAGATGAGCACAACTTCCTTAATTAACCATCACCTTCTTGGGACCACCCTGCATTTCAGGAAATGTAATCCTTCTAGGATTTCAGCTCACAGGAGACAGAGTGAGAGGAAGGGTGCAATTCCCAAGTGGTGAGGATTTACAGAACTACATTTTAACGTTTGAGGTTTTTTAACCCAACTCATATACTTCTACACATCCAAACACTTTGTGTAAATTCAATAAAGCAAAATATTCTACAACAGTTTTTTTTCAGATTGGACAAAAATATTTTCAGTCAAATGAAATATGCGGCAACATTTTCCCAAGAGAAAGTTTCTGCTTTGCAGCTACTTCCCTTTCTGCTAAAAGTCATTCCCACCAGGCGCTAAGCAGGACCCCACGCTAGGGAAACACGATGGGAGGCGAATGTAAATGTTGGCAGCATAGGAAAGCAGTGAAGAACAGAAGTGAAACTTGACCAGACGTTTGAAATAAAGGAAGCCTGAATTAGTCATCCATGTGCATACTCCCAGTGGATAACGACTTCTCGGCTTATAATTACTGTTTGGCAAACACCAGTCACTGATTTAGGAGGTGCTATTTTGGCTTTCAATAGTATTACTTAAAAAGCCAGAATATAATATAATAGGAAAAAACCTGCTTCTTCAATATAGCCTTTTTTCCTCAAGAAATCAATTTTGCATTACTTACACCCAATTTCTTTATTCCTTTATGCAAGTACACTATAACTATCATTTCCAACATCCCACAGTTCCTGTCACTTAATAGGACATATCTTCCTTATATTAAATTACCTGGACAAGAAGGAGAATCAGAAGTGTCCTATGCAGCAATGAATGGGAAGAAGCTGCCTCAGGAAACTGCTGGAACAGCCTGCGACCCTCAGAGCTTGCTGAAGCTTGAGCCACATCTGAAGATTCAAGCTGAAAGTAAAGCATATTTAAATCTCTTTAGCTGCCTCCCCAATTATTCACTATCTGGCCTCAGATCTCATCTGTTTACCAAGCTTAGAAAAAGTACACCGAAAGCAAGCTGCTCAAAGTGCATATTGATCCCTTGCTTTTATGTGTCTCTGTTCTGAAAGCTGTATTTTCCTGGCTGTGATCTACCAGCTACTTTCAGAACTGTTACCAACTATATCGCCAAGATAAGAAAGTTTCTAAAAGAGCATTATTATTGTGTTATTGAGCACAACAGTTAATAACTATTTGCTGTCAGGCTTTTTAAGTCACTTATTTTACCAGAGCTGCTTTGCATTCTATACCTTCCCGCATGCTAATTTGGAACATAACGTCTTTTCAGCTGTATCTCATTACTACACAAAATAAGCAGATCACTCCTCTATCACAATTACTCAAGTTCATCCTCCCCTCCTATTATCTTCAGTGACAAACAGATAGAGAACTGAAATTTTGCTGGCTGTTGTTGTGCCAACAATACCATAAGCAAACCAAGAATGGGTCTTCCGAAGGGTCCTGAGGAACTGCAAGAGCTGCAACACCCTCAAGTTTTATAGGCCCGTTGCCCCTTTCTTTTCGCCTCCTTAGAAAAAACTCATCACTGCCCGTGTTTTAACAAACCTTCAATCACTTCACTTAGAGTGGTAATTCCCCAATAGATTTTGATTAACAACAGTTTGAATTATCCTTATGCCATATGTGCTTTAAATACTAGTAAAGTCACCAGAAATTATAAAATTCTGTGTGCATTACATATACCAAAAAAAATACAGTGATATTTGAAGATGTATTTTCCTTAGTGTTGTCGTTCAGCAAATGTACCACAGATGTTACTTTTTACAGGGTTTTTTTTTAGTTAAGGAATCATTTCAGAAAACCACAGGTTTGCTTTTCTCGATGCTTGCAAGAAGCAGGTTATTTTTCAGAGAACATGGAGAAAGACATACAGACCATATGAGGATGGATGCTCTCTCCCCACCACACACAGATTTGGGGATGAAAGCAGAGTCAGACCCCCGACTGCTGGGTAGCAGGGCTACTCGACCCACTGTCACGGGTACAGAGCACACAGCGGCACCTACCAGCTCCTCGCGGCGCCAGCACTTGGGCATACGGGTATGGCTGATGGTGTCCTCCCGGCAACATGCTGTGGTTCTCCGGGAAAGGAGGCTAACAGCCACACGAAGATGTGAGATGGGGAGTTGCCTTCCTCACCCACAGCAAGGTGGGGCTGCCGTCTGCCCCCACCCCAGGATGGCAGAGACAAGGGGTAGGCTGCAGCCACCACCACTGCGTCCTGACCCACGGAGTGAAGGCACAAAAAAACCACAGCATTACCTTCCCCAGCAGCGGAACCGGACCCTACCTGCCGGATGAAAAATGTAGCAGCATGTCAGGGTTAATCCCAGTGCTCAGAGCCACCTCACCAGGAGAGCTGCCAGTGGTAGACAACCGGCAGCTCTGAGGCCTCCCACCTCGGCCGCTGCCATCTTCCCGCCCTCCACCTCCTGCCCATGAACCAAGGGGGCCGGCTGGGCCGTCAGCTCTCGGGACGTGGGGGCAGGTGCCCCGGGGGCTTCCTGCCCGTCCCTCTGCCCTGTGAAGGCAGCCCTGCGGGCAGCCTCTGCTCGGTGTGCACCCGGGATGGGGCAAGGGAGCTGCTAGCTCTTGGGGTCAGCAACTCACCGTCCTCCTCCTCACCCCGACCCAGCTCCTCCTGGAGAAGGCGGCATTTCCATGCTTCCAATACAGCAAAGCCTTATAACAAGGCATGTAAGACCATGACGATTACTCGCCTCCATAAAATTACATATTAATAATTTAGAAGGGGAAAGATGACCAAAATCTGACAGCTCCCTCTCTAAATTACGAGGTTTAGCATGCATCTCCATGCACACTTAAAGTTGTTCCTTCAGTGTCTTTTATTAAAAATAACAGGATCTTGAAGTATTTATCAAAGCATCAAAGGAAATCAGGCAAATCAAACTGATCTTTCTCACTTGTGAAATGCCTGCTATGATGCCACACCACACCTTCAAGACTCGGGGGTTTTAGTATCTCTGGTAGTGCTGTTCTGTCTTTGCATTATTACTCGATGCAGTTCTGCTTTTGCATTTGTTATGGTTGTGTGGCTATTTTTAAAGCCACCTAATATTGTCCTTCACAAGCCAAAGTGTCCCAGACTGAAAACCTCATCATCTAAAAGGAGGAATATTACCTCAACCTGTATTATCCACAAACAATCGATAATGAGCTTTTTTGAATGAAACTGCATAGTCTTCCATTACCATCTGACAGTCAGGTACAACCAGCACATGTATGATGAAGATACTTTCTGGAGGAAAACCCACTTCCTCCCTAACACCTCCAATGGGCAATTTTGTCCATATTCTAGAAAGGCTTCTCTAACTTTGCTTCAGACTGGAATTTTTTTTATTAGGAAATTTTAAAACTCTCATATGATAACCCACCTAACCATCATTCTCTCATTTTTGGTCAAAATAGGCATTATTCCTCACTTTTGATGCTAATAACTAACAACTTTTTCTTATTGCTACTCGCTTCCATCAAAGTAATTCACGCTCAAACAGTGAGAAGAAATCGCAGCTTTGTTTGTTAGTTGGAGATAATCACTTGGCACACTTCCAAAGCATGGAAACAGAAGAGGAGGAAGGATTTATTACATGCTGGAGGAACACAGCCTTACCATTTCACTGCATTTAATTAATATTGTATGCTTCCAAGCTGACACTGTCAGTCAGTGGTTTTCATTACGCTAACTATATATTGGTCTCCTCCCTCCTGCCAACTGCCCAGGTCACCCAAACACTAAACACACGTGGTTGCTGTAAATCCAGAGTCTCCATATGGGTCTTTCACCAGCAGGCTCAGGAAAAGGAAAACAAAACGGGGCTGCAACAAGGCCAAGTGCAAGGTCC
>NW_010228823.1:0-44420 GCF_000690775.1 Eurypyga helias
TATGATTCTATGATTCTATTAAAAAAAAAAATAGTATGTTTCATATTTATGTTATATGTGTTTCGTATTTACTAAGTTGCTACTCATCCCTATGTTGAAAAGATTTCAACTATTATTGACTAACTGGAAGAAGTTGTTTAAAAGTTACAGAAGGACTTCTATGTAAAGTCAGATCATTAATAACAGTTAGTGCAGAAGAAACAACTAAAGTGCTAGGAACAATGAAGGCCACAGACCAAAATCCTTTCTCCCTTGCTACATAAAACAGGAAACTGCCAGGGAGTGATGTCCCTGAATATCAGGTGACACAACCTTCTGATATTATCATCCCTTTACACACACAATAAGTCCCATCCAAATATGTGAGATCAGCAAAGGTGACATCTTAGGCCTTCTCTGCACAAAGCTGAATTGACTGGGTTGTGCTCAGGGGGAAATTCC
The DNA here is from genome assembly GCF_000690775.1 of Eurypyga helias. NCBI lineage: Eukaryota > Metazoa > Chordata > Aves > Eurypygiformes > Eurypygidae > Eurypyga > Eurypyga helias. Next base: position 442 of record NW_010228823.1, read on the forward strand.
ACAGCAGGGACCTGGTGTCAGACAACTCTCATGCTACTAAGCTGCAATAGCTGCTTCAGTTCTTCATTTCCTTGTATACAAAATCTGTTCAAAACTTGTTTTTATGATTGCCTGCACTGAAACCATCCCTTAGTCTCCCTCAACATATAACACTGAGAAACTATACCTGAATTGTTTGTTTTGTTTCTTTATCTGTAAGTTTACAGCGACCTAATCAAGGAGAAAAATTCTTATATCAAAATCTCATAGGGATGCCATCCCTATACGGTATTTTATCATTGCTTAGGGAAAAGCCAGTGCACTTCATGGAATGTACTGCAATTTAATTTATTAGATTCATTTATAAGAGTAACTACATGTGTACTTCACTTCCCATATAGTTCTGGCATGGTAAGGGCTTTTGATATCCTCTATTAAGGAATATCTGGTGATCAATACAGAAAGTTATATGAAAGCAAATCCTCTGACTGTCCTCAAAGATTGTTTTTAGGCAAAAATTGTTTGACTCTCACAGTGAACTCATTTAAAAAGCTGACCCCCAAAAGAACATATTTTAAAGGTTTAGGAACATGAGGTATTACTAATTAGTTGTATTATTGACACCAAGCATATTGACAAGTTACCAACAGATAGTAGTGTCAATACACAATGGGTTATGGACATAGGAATCCTGCTCTCTGAATGAGCTGCCAAGAAATGAGCAATCTCTATTTTTTTTTTTTAACTTCTCTATATGATTTTTCATGTGGAACAAGATCTTTAGACCCACATGAGGACTTAGTGTTGGCCTAGCAAATTTTGTGACTTGTTATTCATAAGGATAAACATTTTATTTACTGATGGAAAAAAAGAAGTCTGTACAGGACTGAACTGCTTGCCCTTTCTCAGTCTGTGCTGTTCAGAGTTTCTGGGATTGCTGCCATTGCCTGTGACAGAGAAGTAGCTGTCTGTGTTACTGATGTAAAGGATATAATATTCTAAAAAACAGGATAACAAAGGGTTCTGAGATTATATCTCGCAGTTAGCCTCCTGCTGAGACAACTTGTCCTGGAAATAGAAAAAGTGATGTTGGCACAGGCACTTTGTTTTTATGAGATGGAAGATGACATAGAAGAATGTGACTGCCCCCATTCATCCCCAAAATATACCTTGAGAGACGGTGAGATCGTGTGGATCAGTGTCAGAAACTATAAATTTCAAGCTCAGAACTTAGCAGAAGAGTTTCAAACTAAGAAAACTTCCCTTCCAAAATAGTGGCAGGCTCATCATTACTTTGGGGTCATTCCAGAATAGTATTTTAACCGCCTCCAATTTTCATGCTTCCTGCTTATACTTTGTTATAAAGGAGATTAATTAACAGCATAGATTATTTAAAAAGGTATATAATTATTATTATTTTTTTTTAATTTTAGCATTTTTAGTTAAGTGGAACAAGACAAGTGTAAACAGAACTAATAAACAAATTTTTGGGAAGTAAAATTGTGAACACAGTTCTATCACAGGGATATTTTCAGAAACATATAGATGATAAATATAATCCAGCTGATATAACTAACTGCTGAAAACTTGTGGCCCCGAGAACATTGAGGTGTTTGCTTAAAGACTGTCAGCTCCTTGGACAATGTGTAAAAGAATCATCTGACCAGAAAGGTTTTCATATAGAATAGGCTTTTCTTGCTTATAACTAATATTTGCAGAAGTCTTGAAGATTGGAGTTGAGATATATTTCAAGAGGTTAAGAAAAGCCTTCTATCTCTAAGCTGATTTTAGAAGACCAATAAAATGTTCTTTTTATATATATCTATAGAAAAAATATGCTGCTGATAAACATGGTTGTCTGTAGACAGGCTTAGTTGTACATCCTCTTCAACCAGAAGATCTAAGTTGCTGACCTAAAGGCTACTCAAAAGAAATAAAATAGAGGTTAGATACAAAGGCTGTGCCCTTAGGGTTTTTCTCACCCATGCACACAAAGGTAGATACCACTTTGTTTTGGACAGGACTGCTGTCCAGTGTTCTGCAGGAAAAGAAAAACACCAACGCCACGTACTGGACAGTAAAGCTGCAGGGTACTGGATATTCTGCGTATGCATCAAGAGGGAGCATGGACTTAATTCAGAGTGGCAGCTTCTGTGTGGTTTGATTGCATTCTACACACTTAATGTCCAAGCCACTTTTTTTCTCCATTACCAAGGAAAAGGTCTCTCTAACTCTGTATGTCAGTGTGTACTCTCTTTGACTAATTTGGATACACTAAGAACAGACTCTCAACAGCCAACCTCTTCAGCTGACTTCCAAGTCTAGTGGCAGAAATTCTGCCAGAATTTCTCATCAGGGACCTCCAAGCAGGTAATTATGTGCCAAAATATAAATTTCAATTATATTTTTGTGCACCATAAGGAAATCTGTTAATTTCCTTTTTCAAGAGTTAGTCCCATCATGATTGTTCTAAATCTGTTGTTTTATTTGCACCCATGGCCACAGACGAAACATGCTGATAGGTACCTTGTCAAAATAAGATGCATTTTCAACCTACACAATTCCAGATTTCCCAAAGTCTCCATTCTTTTGTGATTCTGGACTGTACTGGGCTGTCTGAGCCATTGTCTAGTCTTTGTATCTTGCCTGCCAGAATATTTTCTCATCATTGTGTGGAGCACCTTTTGGGAAAGCACGTGATGCCTCACCTCATCTTGCCTCACTTCTATAATGTCTCCCAATGGTACTGTTGTTATCACTAATGACTAATGGTGATCCTTGATGTGAGTAGTGACTTCCCAAAAATGTGGGATCGTGACTTAGACCATCCTGGTACTGGCTCTAACTGTCACAGGACAGAAGCAGGGGTAAAGGACCAGGAATCTGTGGGAGCTGTGGGGACCAGAGAGCCCAGGTTTAATATTTTCTACCCCAGATATCTGTGGTTTGGAGGATGAGTCTCCTGAACCAGGAATGCTTTTCCATTGAGAGATTTCCAAATATGATAAGAGGTCATTATTAGAAATTTAGCAATTATTTGTTGGCAATTTTGGGATTTGCAATCCCTTCACCTGTCTCCTTTGCATAGTATTTACATTTACTTTTTTTTAGGAAAAAGTCAAGGTTATTAAAAAAATGCAAAAATATTGGTTTTAATTAGGTCTTCCTTCCTTCGCTCCCTCCCTCCCTCCCAGGAAAGTCCCAAACAACACATAGCTTGAAGCTACAAAGCCCGCACAAAATAAGCCACAGTAAACCACCTGACACATATCAGTATCCAGTTACAGGCTTAGACCTTGCTTGCATGAAACACCTGGCCACCGTTACAGTCATTACACCCAGATAATTTAAAGTCTGTCATTTGTGGTGTGCCACAGAGACTAAAGATACTGCTGCAACTTTTAGTTAAATACATGTATTTCCAAGGACTAGAATTTGAACTTACACTTCTTTACTTTGGGCTGATGGTTGCCTCCAATTCTCATGTACAATTAGCAAGATCAACAAGAAGAGTCTGCCACATAGATAAGTCATTATACAGTTTATGGTAATTACCATGCTTACTACCAACTTTACTAATCTTCAGAAATTAAACATGCTAAAGAAAATTACATGGAGAACATTATGGGGAACCAGATAACATACCGATGCTGCTTTTCATGGAGACGATGCATTTTTAAATTACTTAATTAGGCTCATGTGGAGAATAGGGATCTCTTAAAAATATTTCAGTGATTCAGTCTTTTCACTGACTTTTTTTTGACTGGTCTGAGCTAATACTGAGATTTGATGTCTTCAGTGGGACAGAGAATTGAGCCATGAGTGTGGAATAGGTGGGGAAGTCTTGTTGATATTACTGAATTGCTAAGGACAGAGAAATAGAGTTGGTTGGAGGTAGGCTAGAACGTTAAATATTTTCTCTCAAGGAGTGGCTAACAAGGCAGTCAAAAGAGGTAAAATCAAAATAAATACAGTTTAAAAAAGGATTTAAGGTTCTGTGAACTGCAGAAGGGCTCTGTAGCCCATGGAAATGAAGGAGATGGATCTCGGGTATGCTGGCAGAAAGAGGTGAGTCATGCCAGTGGAGCTGGCCTGTGTGAATGCTTTGGTTTTCCCTTCTACACCAGAGTCCTTACAGTGCCTTATGTCACCAGACAAATATGAACAGGCCTGTTCTGGAAAGGTCTGCTCTTTGTCACTGAAAACACATAACCCTGTTGGTAGTCTGGCTTCTAAATTTAGTAAGCCTCCAGGAGAAGGTATCATTTGAAAGAAGTACGTTTCTTCTCAAATTCTTCAACACCAAGAAGTTGAGAAATGAAGGTTTGGAAGCAAGTAATAATCCTGGAGCTGCGTACTGTACTATTGTAAAAAATGTAGTGTGACTATTATTACTAGCAGTCTAGTATTACATGGTCACCCTCTCACAGTGAGCACATCAACGGTGAAGGCATTGCATGGCCTGTGGATCTATGATGACACTGTGAACTCTAGTATGAAAGATATCTGGTTTTATATTATATACAGTGTCTGAGATTCCAAAGAAATGATACTGTATGTAACAGGAGTTTAAATTACATAGTACTTTGGAAAATGCCTGGTAAAGCTGCCTTGTTATGAAACCAGACCTGTTAATAATTTTTTAAGTGAACAATATGGAGGACAGTGCTGCTACCTCCACATTGCTTATTGTACAGCTGGATGCTGATTGTGTATGACAGGTGACAAAAACAGGCCTGCCAGACAGATCTAGTTCAGTTTCATGCTATAATTCTGGAATTTGCTATATGCTGGTGTTTAAAAGTTGTAATTTCTTCCACATAAATACAAGATTGCATTTCTTGGCGTTATAATGGTGAGAGTTGGGAGAGAAGCCAGAAGAAACTTTCACAACCAACATACTGGAGTTTAAAGTTATGCAAAAGATAGCTCTGGAGGCTTCAGGGAATGCAGCTGAGATGATGCAGAATTGTAAATTATATACTCTACACAAATAGCTTGGGGCCACATGATAATTAATAACTACTGTATTTAAGTAGTTGGGAACTCAGTTTCATTTATTATTAATTATAGCTTTGTTTAGCAAATGTTCTCCATGGTAATTGCCTGTTTATCTTGTCTGTATATGATGTTAGCAGATAACTTGGATGAACAAACTGATTAGTAAGAATCTTAATTGTATTGCAACAGTTGTTCCTATTCTAGCAGGTAATAGAAAAGAAAGCTGTAAAGCAGATAAGAAAAGTTAAGTTGCACATTTCCAACACTGGCATTTCTATCACTGGGTTGTCTGTTAGAGCAGTAAGGTCAGGTTTGTAAGCAAGTAAGAGTAAAAGATATGTTAGGAATAACAGTTCTAAAAAATAAAACAAAAATTAACAAGCAAAAAAATTCCATAAACTGCCTAGTGATCAGTAGGGAGTAACTGTGATTATGTAGGAGATGGAGTACCTGACTTCTGTAATGTAGTCCTAGCAGTAACTCATGATCACATCTATAAACCCAGAAGGAATTCTCTGAAAGCAGACAAACAAAAGAAAGCACATTGGTAAACAATTATTTTCTGGTTTGCCATCTCTGCAAATGACTACATCTGTACTCACAGATAAACTAGTTTCTTTTCACAGTTGCAATAATAAAAACTGTTTGTATGAGCAAACAGAGGGAATACATTAAAACTATTTTACAGCTAATCTGGAAAAAGAAGAATTTTTATAATCAGCTATCAAACATCCAATGCTTTGTGCAGACTTAAAACACTGATAAAGGGCTGCAAGAGGGTTTAGACAGTGATTAGTAAGCTCTGGATCAGGTCTGCTTTTTCCTACTCAAAATCAAAAATTATACACTGCCTCACTGTTCAGCCTTTACTGCCTTTTTGTTTTGTTTTGGTTGTTTTTTTTTTTTTTTTCCTGGGTGGAGATGTTTCAGAAACAAACTAGCATTTTCAAGACAAACAATAAAAATGAATGCACTGTGTAACTAGTCAACTAATAACCTATCATTACCTCAAAACAGAAATAAATACAACAGATTTACCATAAACTGCAGCTCCTTGTGTGTGCAAAGGCAGAAATGTTACTATATGCCAAAAATACGGCTTTCCCACCGGATTCTTATAACATGATATTGTGGTTATTGAGCTGAGAAATTAGGTTTGAGCAAAACCAACAAATGGGCAGTAATCTGCATCACTAATCACTGAAAGAATTGAACTTTATGTATTTATTGTCCGAAACTATTTCTCAGTCGCTTTCTTTAACATGCCCTAAGGGTGGGGATATTTTTGTCTTTCCTTTTCAATGTTAATAATGGCTTTGTACTTGCTTTTGAACATTTTTTAATTGTCAGTAACAGCTATTTCTCTTCATCCTGGTTTTGCAAAGAGCTTAGACAACATATACCCAAATACGAGTATGTGATGAATCTGGTTGGCTTTGCGGGTATTGTGCTGGATTAGTGTAAATGCAAACTGCAAAAATAAATGCTTTCATTGAATTGGTGCTCTGACAACTCAATCCACAAATGGGCACCTAATTGTCACTTTCAGCATCGTATTAAGCACCACAGAGAATGTCAAACCCCTTCCCTCAGCAGCTACCTAAATATGTGAGCAGTCATTTTTCAGGTATCTGTGCCAAGGTCCTGACACCACCATCATTAGCTAGTATTTAAAGCAGCATGGGAGTCTTAAACTAGGCATCCCTTTAGCTGCAGGACTGAGGTGGCCCTCTAAAAGAGCAGCTGTGTGGCACAGGGGGTAATAAAAATGTAATTCGTCAGTGCTGAGGATGGCAGTGCTGTGTTGCACCAGTGGCCCTCTGCCTCTCATGGTGACTCAAGTCTGGGTTCTGGTTTAGGGCGAAGACTAAAAACAGGTCCCTCAAAAGCCCAGAGACAGTACTGCCCTGGGGGTAATAATCCGGACACCTGGGCAGGAAGGGGAAGGTGACTATTTGCCTTTGAAGCTTTGCCATTCTGCAGGAAGGAACAGGAAAGGGGAAAGGCTAGACTCTGCTGACAACATGGTAGGGCACTGATGGTGAAGGGAAGAGGGTCATGTTGCACTTCTCCATGGAGGAATTTCAACCAGGAAAAGTGAAGCAAGACACATCTGGGAGAACTGATCACTGGAGGGCTGGGCTGTTGCTCTGGTGGGCAGGAGGCCAAGATCCAGGCCCTGCTATAAATCTGGTGGTCTTCGGTGTCTTCCCAGTCAGCTAGCTAGCTGGGGCATGGCACCCTTGCTCTCCACATGCTCCCTGGGGAGCCTGGGTAGAAATCTCAGGGCTGTGAGTCCCATTGGGTCACAGAATGTTTCTTTACAGCACCAACTGTCCCCTTCAGGGAGTTTGTGCAAGTCAAAAAGTGGTGGCACCCTGTTTTGTGATGGATATTGCTGGCTTTGACAAGGATCAGCTTTTATGTCCATAAAATTAAGATGGAGTCAGAATATTTCCCCAGACCTTGTTCTGAGAAGTGTTTTGCAGCTTTAATCTTCTTCCATAACAAAAACCAATCCCAAAACCTAATTAAACCCACTGCAATTGACTGAATTTGGATTTGGATGTTGAGCTCGCAGCTTGTGGTCCAAGAAGATTTGGAGCTGAGATTTCTGATTTGTCTGATGACAGAATGAAGATGTCTGGGCCTGCTGTTACAGTTCTGACCTGCATAAGGGTGAGTCTGATCAGACTCAAAACAATAACTAAGATTAAGCTGAATGATGTTGGCTGAATGAGGCTTGTGGTAGTTTATGCTCTCAGCATAGCACCATGATTGGTCACAGCCATCCGAGTCTCACAATGCGGAACACGGTCAGTTTAAATTGGAACACATACTAGTTGGAATACATTTGAAAAGCTTCAAAATGTGCCTTTGCCTGCTGTCTCTAATCTTTCAATCTCTTTTGGTGAGCTTTCTACAGAGCACCCATCAGAGCACTGGAATTTATGTGAAGTGCATTGTTACGATTTGACCAACCTTCCTCTGCGGAACTAGCAGCCTGTTTCAGCAGTTTTCATGTATCTCCAAATTTACAAGCTGGGTGTCTGTAATTATAAAAGAGCTCAGAGTCACAAAGTGTGCTTTAATGGCTCTGAGCCTGCAAAGACATAATTTGATTTTCAATCACATTTCAGTAGGAAAAAAGGAAGCAGCAGGTATGGAGTAATCTGAGTGCAGTCAATCACAATAATTCAACTTGATGGTTAGCATAAAGTATATGTACTATCATCTCCTTCAATTTCTATAATCTTTGCATTTAGCAGCTACACACAATTTGCTTTGAGTAGACTTTACAATATTTTTATTTTCTAAAATGGTCAAACTTTTCGTCACACCTCTTTCACATTCTCCTCTCACCTGTTTGCTGTTAGGAGTTTCTATTACTTTTAGCAGAATCTCAAACAAAAATGTAAATGTTTCTGTGTAGCTGGGACCACCCCAGAGTGCTTGTGCAGTCCATTGGGGCCTACAAGGAAGCTGAGGGGGGACTTTTAACAAGGGACTGTAGTGACAAGACAAGGGGCCATGGGTTTAAATTGAAAGTGGGGAGGTTTAGATTAGATATCAGGAAGAAATTCTTCCTGGAGAGGGTGGTGAGGCCCTGGAACAGGTTGCCCAGAGAAGCTGTGGATGCCCCCTCCCTGGAAGTGTTCAAGGCCAGGCTGGATGAGGCTTTGAGCAACCTGGTCTAGTGGAAGGTGTCCCTGCCCATGGCAGGGGGGTTGGAACTAGATGATCTTTAAGGTCCCTTCCAACCCAAACCATTCTATGATTCTATTGCAGCTATTTGAGGCATCAGCCATCACCTATACCACTTTATTTTTTCCCTGCTGTGAACTTTAAGGAAGAAAAAGGGGTTGTGGCACTTTTCCAGCACAAATTCAGGTGCTTTCTACCTTCTCTGAACAGAGAATCACTGAAGATGTTACATTTGTTGTGTAAACACTGCACAAAGCATGTATATATGGATTGGTGTCTCGGAAATCCTTGACACCTAATGAACTGATCTGACACTTCTTAAATCTTGAAAGGATATCTGGTGGAAGAGCTGCCATCACCTTCCAAAAATGACCATGGAATAAGGTGCTGGAGGAAGGAGAGGAACAGCTGATGTTTTGATGGGAGAACTGGAAGAGTTGTCTCTGACTCTCTTGACCCTGTCAAGGCAGAGCCTGGGGCCAAGTGGAGGAAGTCAGTGAAACTCTCCTCACACCTTGGCATGATCACTGCCCTCCACTTGGCTCTGTTCATATATGGGCTGAGGCACGTGATAAGGTTTAGTCATGCAGCTCAAAGCTTTGTGTACTGGCGATGCTTAAGCTGTGCAGAGGATATGTGGGAGTTTTGATCCTGGTTGGCAAAAGCTGCTCAGTTTCTGTGTCTTGGTCACATCTCTAATTCAGGTGGCACTGGCTAAGACATTTACAGTGATTTCTGATACACCTTCTCTCTTCATAAGTCCTTGAACAGATCTAGAGGAAAGCCAATGGAAGCATGGTAGGGGAAATCAACTCTCCAGCTAGGTCAAAGCAGTTTCTAATTCAAGCAGTCAGCACAACAAGGTTAAGTTTTTAAAACCACTCAACTTTTAATTTTAACGGTAATTTCTGTTTTAACATTTATATTACCGTATCATCCAGAACATTGCCTAGAATTAAAACTGTTGAGAAGTTTGAAAATAAATACCAGTGAGCATATCCTGATTTGGAGCATCTTCAGGGTCAGAAGTAACTATGCATATCCAAGAGTTAAGTGGCCAGGAAGAATTATTAAGACTTCAGTTTGACTGAAGATCCAGATGATAGGCACTAGCAGAATATATTTTAAATTACTGCAGACAATAACTCTTATAAACTTGAAAATTCTGTAGTTCTTGAATAACAGTGGAAATAAATAAGTGGTAGGCCTTTATATTCTGACTTTACGTCTTTTGCCTCTTTACTCATGATTATTACTCATGCGGGAATTGCAGTGATATAACCATATTAGGAGCTAAATTAACTGACCTTTGTTTTAACTGTAATTTGAAAAAACCCAGACATTAAGTGTCAAAAAAGTAAATATTTTAAGCAACAATAAAAAAAGTCTTTTCAGAATCTCATATTTACAGTCCAAATGTTTATTACACCATAAAATGTTAGTAGCTGGGTGTGGTGGATTAACCCTGCCTGGAAGCCTGGTGGTCCACCTATCACTCCACTGTCACCTGGAGGCTGGGTGCCACTGCTTATCAATCCCCTCCTCAGCTGGGAAGGGCAGACAAAATATAATGAAAGGCTCCTGAGTCAAGATAAGGACAGGGAGAGATTATTCAGCAATTATCATAATGGGCAAAACAGACTCTGATTGGGGAAATTAGTTTAATTTTATTAAACTAATTCAGAGTAGGATAATATAAAAACCCCTAAATCTTAAAAACACTTACCTCCCACCCCCTCCCTCTTCCTGGGCTCAGCTCTGCTTCTCATGTCTCTCCCTCCTCCCCTCGAGTAGTGCAGGTGGACAGGGAATGGGTGTTGTGGTCAGTCCATCACATCTTGTCTGTGCTGCTCCTTCCTGCTCAGGTGAAGGGATCCTCACACGCTGCCCCTGCTCCAGCATGGGTCACTTCCACAAGGTGCAGTCCTTCAGGAGCAGCCTGCTTCAGTGTGGATCCCCTGTGGGGTCACAAGTCCTGCCAGCAAACCTGCTCCAGTGTGGGGTCCTCTGTCCATGAGTCCACAGGTGCTGCGAGGAGCCTGCTCCAGCACAGGTCTCCCATGTGGTCACAGCCTCCTTTCGGCTTCCACCTGCTCCAGCTTGAGGTCTTTGACGGCTGCTCCATCATAGACCTCCACGGCTGCAGAGGCACAGCCTGTCATACTATGGTCTTCTCCACCGGCTGCTGGGGAATCTCTCCTCCAGCACCTACTCCCCTCCTTCTCCACTGACCTTGGTGTCCACAGAGCTGTCCCTCTCACTCCTCTCTCCAGCTGCAATTTCTGTTGCACAGTAACTTGTTCCCCCTTTTTTATGCCAGAGGAGTTACCACCATCAATGATGGGCTTGGGCTTGGCCAGCGGCAGGCCCAATCGTGGAGCCAGCTGGCATTGGCTCTATCAGACATGGGGGAAGCTTTTAGCAGCTTCTCACAGAAGCCACCCCTGTAGCCCACCCCAGATACCAAAACCTTGCCACACAAACCCAATACATTGGGAAACGAAGCTTCAGTTCCTGAAATAAAATTTCAGGGTGGCAGACTTTGATAGCTAATTCCAGTAATCAAATTCTGCCAGTAAGTATGTATGTACCATGGTCATTACTGTATTTTTAATGTATTTGAGAAAAGCTAATATGCCAGATTTTTTACTCTTCTAATTAGAAAGATGTGTTTTAATTACACAAAGAAAATTTGTGTTTGTAAATCTAAATGATATGGCAGTTTTCCTTTTTCTGTAATAAAAATTTAGATTCCATAAAATGTGCTTTTATGGACTTCAAACGTCACCCACTTTTTACGTTTCTGATCTACTGGGTGCACTGTTTCTTACAGCAATCACTATGAAAATCATCACTGTGCTCTAAATTAATGCAAAAGCAAAAAGCATTGGGATATAATGTAGTGTCTCACAAAGCTTGGGAAACAGCATATTCTAGGCGTGCAATCTGCATCCTTTTCTTTGCTGTGCTTACTAGCACAGCAAGACTCAGGGCTCACAGCACTTAAATGTTTAGCACCTCCCTGATAGTCCCATCATAATGTCTAGAAAGCATGGTTAGAATGTAGTGGATTTTACAGAGGTGTTATTTATTGCATGCAAGATGTTGGTGCAGCATGACTTACGTTCCCAGAACCAAGCTTGCAAATGTACTTCTGTTGTCCTGGATGCAGTGATTTCCCTCTTGAAATGGGCCCTTCTGTAAGGCATCTGTTTAACTTATGGCAGCAAGAGGCAGAATGATTGACAGGCTGTCTCTGCCCATCGGTTTCTAGGCTATTATTGACGTCTGGCACTGGAGCTTAGGAGACCTAATAGCACAATGTCATTTCAAGAATATGAAAAAATAATTTGAAAAGAACCAACAAAACCCTCTGTTTGTAAAGTTATGTTTTCCTTTCCTTAGGCAACTGCACCTGCACAGGCAAACCCTCTAGCTCATTCTGTGGAGAAGCATAGCTAATTTATCCATTTGTAGAATTATGCACAGGACAGATAAAGATAGGTATCTGTCTTAAAATGAACAGACATAAAGCAAATAAAATTGTGTGTGGAACTTTATGTTTTCAGGATTTAAAAGTATATTGTGTAATAAACCCAAATTAAGTAATTTCATGCTATCTTATAAAATGTTTTCTCCATCTTACTTCAAGTGGGATATCCATGATGATTTGGGGAGAGGCAGGATAGTTAAGATTCACAGGAGTGGAAGCAGTAGTTAAATGATATGAACAACCATGCAATCATAAGATGATTTTACAACATCATGTATTCTGGACTTAAGTGAATTATTATTAAAAAAAAAAAAAAAGGAAGAATTTTAAAATGCTTTCAATTATTCTGAAACCCAGGTCATGTAAGACAACCCTGGACAGGTAGTGGACTTAAGGTGTATTTGTTTATGGGTTGACTGGAGATGGATAGATCATCTGTGTGCTGACAGAAATCTCGAGTTCCATTGCAACACTCAGGACTGGCTTCTGGTTTTGGTAAATCCCAAGGTGTCAACACCCAACAGTGCTATACATACAGGAGTAAAGATGACAGTTAACTTTTTTTTGGTATTTTTACCACTTACGTAGCATACATAGCTTTCTAGGCTACATTTCCTGCTTCTATCACCTTATTCAGCAAAACACTCAGGTACTTGAATATTTTTAGAAGCTGTTAGAATATAATACCCAAATTCATCAATACAATGAAGTTAAAAATACATAAGCACATGCTTAAGTAACTGGCTGAATACATGATGAAAAGGGGGATAAATCACACTATCATAGAATGGTTTGGGTTGGAAGGGACCTTAAAGATCATCTAGTTCCGACCCCCCTGCCATGGGCAGGGACACCTTCCACTAGACCAGGTTGCTCAAAGCCTCATCCAGCCTGGCCTTGAACACTTCCAGGGATGGGGCATCCACAGCTTCTCTGGGCAACCTGTTCCAGTGCTTCACCACCCTCTCTGTGAAGAATTTCTTCCTGATATCTAGACTAATTGAGGCTGCTCCTGTCTGCCTGGAGAGGGCCTCATCTGCTCCGTCTTGCTGGTCGGGTGGCCTGTAGCAGACCCTCACTGTAATGTCACCAGTCCCTGCCTTCACTTTAATCCTGACCCATAAAGTCTCAGTCATCCATCTCCTCATCCATCCATCCATCTCCTCATCCATCCCCAGGCAGAGCTCCACGCACTCCAGCTGGTCATTGTTACAGAGTGACACCCCCTCCTCATCTCCCCTGCCTGTCCTTCCTGAAGAGCCTGTATCCTTTCATCCCAGCACTCCAGCCACAGGAGCCATCCCACCACCTCCGTGATGACAGTAAGACCGTAGCCCTGCAGGTGTGTGCACATCTCTACCTCCTTGCTTAGTGCCTGTGCTACGTGTGTTTGCGTGGAGGCGTTTACGCTGGGCCCTGATGAAGCTGACTGACTGGCTGGAGTGGCTGGAATTCCTTTGTGGTGCTCCTCAGGTGATCTGCTGCTGACCTGTGATCCTTCTCCAGGATCAAGACATCTGTTGCTGGCACTGGCCTCAAACTAGTAGGAGCAGGACAAATTGGGATTCCCCTTCAACATATCAATTTATTCTATAGAAATTGGTGTTTGTAGAATATTCAAAAGGCAAAGAATATAAGAAACTTCACCTTCAGCCCTGTAATTTATTCTCAGTATCTCAGTACCAAATTCAGAATACAGGGAGAGATTAGGGTAGCTACAGAAGAGTTAATTTTTTTTCCAAAATTTCATTTTCTCATCCATTTTGTACTAACAGCCTCCCCTTACTCCTTTAGTTCATCTGAGAAAAAAACCCAAACCCATAGTCAAAACCAAATAGACAAAAAACCCCACCATGAACCAAACCAGTGGCAAATAATTGAGACATTAAAACTACTGAGCTCATTGTTAATGTTCTAATAAAATATCTGCAAATAAAAAGAGATTCCAAATGTTCAAAGCTGGTTTCAGTGTTTTATGGCATAATAAATGCCTTAGGATCTCATTAATGCCATTAGGTTTTTATCTTCAGGAGAAGAGGGGGAAAAAAAGGGTGTAAACTCTGAACAGGGACTGTATCAGGGTAAGTGTTCAAGAAGAGGGAATGCTGAGCAAGAAGCATCAGGTTTGTTCATAAAGCAGTGACTTCAACCTTCACCTGCAGTTATCATGCTTTGGAACTATTTTCTTATGTTTCTGAAATGTTCAAGCTTTCATAAATTCTCTCCTTTCAGAGTCAGTAAGTACCTCCATGATTCAGCACAAACCTCAGTACTTTCTGTTCCTTGCTACTCCAGGCTTCAAGACTCTCCTTATGTAGCCTTAGAGGGCACCCAGCCATTATTGATGCCTCATCCAAAGTTACCTCTTTTGGGAAGCAGCAGCAATCTTATTTTAAACTCTAAGTTTCTCAAAAGCCCAAAATACAACTTAACAAAGATCTAAAATGTCATCAGGTTGAGTTAAAAAACAATAGGTATAATTGTAACAAAGTTTTTGGTTGTTTTTATTTGTCTTTGTGTGTGTGTGTGTGTGTGTGTAAGCTGCCAGGATTCTGTTTCCTGGTTTTTCTCTCTAAACTGTCAGAGCTGGAAATTTTATTCACTTTAAATCTAAATCAAATCTAGGAAGCTGACAATATTATGAGAACCACTCGCTGAACTAACCTTTTATCAGCGGTTTGTAATGCAGAAAAGAGGCAGGGATAACTGAGATTAAGGTAATGCTGTTTCTTGTTGCCCCAGCACATCTTGTTAATTGAATGTGCAGTTTAGATCTTAAGCTGTTGATTACAGAAAGTGAATGTCTGTATTGCAAACCAACCCACAGAACTGTGGTCAGCACAATAGTAAGCCAAGTTCTTTACATATGGCTGGTTCTTATGAATGCCTCAGTTTCTGGATAACTAACATGAAACATCTTCCTCCAGAAATTTTTTACACCCTTTTAGAAAAAAGATATGGTATCTGAGATGAACACCAAAAAATGGTAAAACTCCATATTTTTTGTTTATGATTGAAGATTTTACTTGTTACAAATAATGCTAATAAACACTGGGACAACAATAGATCTGCAATTCTCAGAATTCCTGGAAACTGCTTTTTCAGGGATTGATTTGTAATTTAAATCTCTATTTGCATGTGGATACTTTTTAGAACTTCAGTTATGTGATCATGATAAATATCCCTGGCTCCAGATAGCCTGTACAGTGCTTGCCAAGTTCCCTTTTTCTCTTCCAGCCAGCTCCCTGGTCTGCTTGAAGTACTTTGCAATGTACAATGAAGCTGCATAATCCTAATTTGGTTCTCCCAAAGTACTGTTTACAGAGGCACATTTGTTTACCCTATAAACAGATAGTCATGTTTTTACCTTGTTCCAAGTCTAGCTTCCACCATTCAAACTCTAATTTTTTTAGGAATTCCAGAGAGATCTTAGAGAGTGCCTCATTACAGAGATTTTGGCTGCAAAATGACTACCAAGAAGCACTTTCCTGGAGACTTCCCACTGCAGAGGATGTACTGCTTATAAATAAGTTTTTATTGGCTCAGGATTAGGGCATTTACTTTGACAAATATGAAAACTGTCACTTGAGTCTTGTTATCAAGATGCCTGTCAGTGTTGACTTGGGAGTATAAGTTTTTTTTGCCTGTCCAAGTCATGAAAGTGCCACCAGTCCTTTGTGGATGGTCTGCACCAAGAGCAGAATGCCGGATACTCAGAAGTCTGACACATCTCTGACAGTCTCTGACACACAAGATCCGTAGAACCAATAGAAACTATTGCAGATGCCCCAGAATTTGGTAGCTCTATATGGCAGCCGCTGAAGACCTGCTACCAGCCAAGCTAATTTATTTTATTCAAGCTGTGGAGGTTAGTGCTCTTAGCACTTAAAATCCAAGGTTCAAATCCTTGTGGACTGAGCATGGTCTGTTATGCTGTATTCATGGAGATGTTATCTGCTGACACTGGTCAGGTACAAGGAACCCTGGCAAATGGCACCAGGGTTAAACTCTGCTGGGCAGAACCCAGAAATATATAAGGTTTTCACTCAGCTCTTTCAAGACAAGAGAAGTTTATGTGAATTGTTGCTTGAAATATTCTGGTTCTTGTCTGATTAGTTGTCATGCTCCAGATTTTATTTCCCTCAAGCTGAAAGTTATATCCTCAATGATTTTTACATGGTGTAAACTGCAGGAAGATATAAATTCAGCCTGGGCAGAAAACTTGACAGCTTCAGTCCAAGACAAAAAAAGGGAGCAGAAAATTTGGGAACAGCTTTGACTTTACAGATAACTGAAAACTTTGGGAGAACCCTTTTTAGTAGGGTTTTGCCTATTGACACCTGGACATAAAAGCTTCCTCCATTACAAGAACATGTTGATCATAACTCCCATCTCCCTAACAACAATGTACCCGAGCCACTAGATGTGCTCTGAAGCAGTTCTCTCTTTGCTAAAACAGTATGGGATATTGCAGGGTAGCGCCTATTTTTCCACCTAGGCGAGTCCTCTCCAGAAGAACAGCCAACCTTCATCCACTGATATCTCCAGAAATGGACAAAACAAACCCTGAGGTGTTTGCAACAAAAGCAACTTTAATATGGTAAGTACCTAAAACCCACCAGCCAGGGGTTCCAGCACCTTTTTTGTTTGTTTGTTTGTTTGTTCTTGAAATATAATCCACAAGCACTCAAATATCTGTCTTCTTTCCATATTTTGGAGGATAGACTCATGGCCCTTATCTTTAGTTAGTATTTAAGCACCTGCATGTCACTGGTTTCTCTACGAATTAAATGCCTATGACCCACTCAGAATGTGGATTTTTGTTGCAAAAAACAATGCGGAATGAGAACATGCTTTACTGTTTCTCTAACACCATCTGCCCCTACAGTACATGCCTGCTTCTGAGTGGAAGAGGCAGGTACCTGGAGGAAAAAATTCTTGTCTTTGCAAATAATAAGGACATAAACCACTAAAAAGACTAAAAAATATTTCCTAATTCACAAATTAATGCTTCTTTTCACATAGCTTTTCATCTTCTTGTGACAGATGGCCCAGTTACAGGAACCAATTAATACATTTGTTAACTCCATTAATGGGATTTCTGTTCAGGGACTTTCAGGTGTGTGCTTGGTATTACACATGCTCTCGTGGTGTTGTCTGGAAAAAACCCCGATGAACAGACATTGGGCTTTGCCTAGTGAAGAAGTAGAAATATTAAGTGCCTACTGAAATTTGTTTCTAAAAATCTATTTTTCACCAGGCAAAAAGAAAAAAAATCCTTCCTGATGGCAAAATTTAATGTTTTTCATCTTTCTGCCTTCCTTCCTGTCAGGAGGCTAATTAACCATCCACATTTTCTTAGATGTTTTCTAAGTGATAATTCTGAAATAATTTACTCAAAGGAACCAACAAAGGAATCCAAGCTGAAAGTCAACAGCCTCTGAAATAAAAACGTTTATAGCAAAATAATGTCAGCCTCAAAGCCTGTTTCCTGTATGATGTGTTTAGGTATAGAACTATGATGTATTAAAAAGCCAGAGAAAGGAAAGAAAAAAAAAAAAAAAACCAGAAAAAGGGAGGAAATGGTGGAAATAAAGGCAGTAGGTACATGTAGCCATGATTTTTGCTCCCAACAAAATGTAAATAGACCATGAAGGACATAAAGATTCACCTTTGATTATGTTTTAATTACTTGCTCAATTTTAATAAAGCATGATAATTAAATTAATCAGGTAAAAATACGTGTCATTGTGTGGGTAGATAAAGGTTTTTTTGAGCTACTTAGTGCTCACTAATGGAAAATATTAATAGTTGTATACATGTAATTTAACCTGAAATTAGGCAATGTCCTTGGCATGAGTTGGAGATGCAAATTTACTTCAGTATTAATTGTTGGGGTTGTTTGTAGGGTGGTTGGTATTGTTTTGTTTTGTTTTGATTTTTGTTTGGGTTTAGGGTATTTGGTTGGTTGGTTGGTTGGTTTGTTTTGGGTTTTTTTCCTTGCTGGATCATCTCTGACTTTACTGTGAGCCATTAATAAATTCCAGACTGGAAGGCCTAAAAAAAGAAAAGAAAAATCCTTGGAGAAAGCTCCAAGAGTACTACCAAAACATTTGAAAAAGCAGTTTCTAAAAAATTGCCAATAATTTCCTCTGTATTTTTTCAGATCATAATTTTTTATGAGTTTTTTCCCAAGAGGAATACTTTGCGTTATATGTTATCATGCTTTTTTTTCCTGGGATGCATAAAAAATGACAAGCCAAAGAGCAGCAATCTGGAGCATGACACAGTAATTCTCATTTACGAGCTGTTTCATATTCTTCACCAGAATTTCCATGAGACTGGGGACATTTTGGATGCTGTGGGTCTTCTGCTGCTGCTCCATCATATGAAGTAGAACAAGTTGGAAGTAATTAAGTGTGCCTAATTTTTTTTTTTAAAGTGTGCCTAATTACTAGCTTAGGCTAAGATGATGATTTGGTCACAGGTCTCTAAATATTACATAAATAAAATATCATGACATGCAGTCCAGGAAATAAAGACATCATAACCTTCAGAAGAAGGATCTCGGAGACAGATCAACTCAGACTGGAATTGTCCTACTTCAGACAGAAATTAATGCCCTGTGATATGTCAATGCTTCAGACATTTGTTTCCTCCAAGCTGGCAGATGCCACACGCAGAGAGTGCCAGAAGTCTTCAACCTTCCTCCTCCTCTTCTGATAACTGCTTATTGTCACTATACGTACACAGTTTCTCTGTAATTATAGTTTGAATCTTGCAGAAATAAATTCATATTACACAAGACAGTATTATTGTAGCAGTAAGGGAACTAATGGACAAGTTTTCTGGCTTATGAACTCCTAAGCAGCTTTTTATTTTAAGCATAAACAGAAACAGAAGATGGAGTTTGTTTATACATGGAGGGAAATAATCAAAATGTTGTGTTCTTCACAGTGCATGATCCATTAGGACACAGGAGGATTAGTACTAAGTTTACAACTTTTTGCCTGCAAGTTACATTTTGAAGACGAAGGGCTCAGGAAACTGCACCTGCTGTCCATCCTGATGGGTTTTTTCCTGTTTTCTCACACTAAACAGGGTTACTCTTAGCTGTTAAGCATCTTTGAAGAGCACTGGTGTTGCAGCCCTCTCTGCGCAGATAGATGCCTTATGTTCTGGAAGCCCGTTGACTCCTTTCTAACTTCAAATCATGGTGGTAAGACTAATAGTTAAAATTTTCATGCAGAGCATGAATGAGGACAGGGCATGGGTGCTGGAGAAAGTTATTGGGTGGAGTAATATAGAGCTGTCAGCCTAAATTATCTTTCACACAGTTTAAACAGGAAGGTTAGGGGAGTATAAAAAATGGAGCCAACAAGCCAGAGTAGAGACAGAAAGTCATTCACAAAGTGAAAATACAGAGCACATACTGACTTCTGAAAATCACAAGGGAATTGTGATGGAAAATTGATATCCTCTGGGAAGGATTGTTTATAACTTGGCATGAGTTTTCAGCAGGCTGTCCTCATAACACTCAGTTCTGAAATCTCTGTGTTAAAACACTTTTAGGATAAGTTTTGAGTCATCAGAGGTTTAACCCCATTCACATTGTAACTACTTTAAATAAGAATATTGAAGAAAAAGAATGAGAGTGCTGATCTTCATCAGGTAAAATACTGTCGTTTAAAAAAATAAGAATCCACAGAAGACAAGATAATTAAATCATTGACTTATTATAATCTAAAAATTCTGGTGGCATTAAATTGTAAATTTTAGCATTAATTTTATTTTCACTTTGCTATATTCATCTCTTTCAAATCTAAATAACAGCAGACAAAATATAAACAAAAGAGTGTTTGTATGTCACAATATGCAGGTAAATTGATGGAATTTATCAAATATTAAATTTTCAGTCAGTCACTGCAGTCTTCCTTTTTAATTTACATTCAACATATTATTTAACTCTTATTGAGTACATCCTGTTGCTTTATTCTCATTGTCATTAAGACTTAGCTAACAAAAAAAATATAACCTACTCCAAACAGCTTTTATCTCTTAAGATAAAAACTTTCACTGAAATCTTAAAAATGCATTATAATGTGATATTCACTTACCTATAGCAATTTTTGTTCTGAAGGACATCATTGTGCCATATTTATTCCTTTCCACTGAGTAACTCCACTCAATCCTTTGTGCAAAGATAGATGAAGTAATCTCTCAAGCTCCTCTTTAGGCCCATATTTCTGCAAATTGCTTTTGTGTTACTTGGGAAAAGGATTGAAAGAATCTGTTCCTAAAATTATACTCTGTGATATCGCTGTACAACACCTATTGTAAATATGCCATGGTATTACTTTCTAAAGGCATCCTTCTTCTTGTAAAACAAGAATTGTGAAAAGAAAGGAGTGGACTGGGGACGGTTTCCTTTATGAAAGTGCCAGTGTGAAACTCAGGGCTCATTTCAGCTGAGCCAACTGTTACATTGTGGAAGAAAATAAACGTATACGATGAGGTCTTTATTCTGGTTAAAATTAAGTTTGTGGGTCTAGACAGCTGAGAGGATAGGAAAAGAGACCTGGAAGATTTCACAGCTACCTTTTTACCTGAAATAGGTCCCATGGTGACAGTGCAAAACACCATATCTTTGTAGATCATTTGTCTTTGTGAAGTTAATTGGTTGTCTCAGTAAAAAGCTCATGGGGATGACAAGGATCATTGTAAAAAAAAAAAAAGTCAGATTGGGCATTGATTATCTTTTCAGATAGTTGTTCTTCATAGACATAAATTTGAGGGGATGTATTTTATTTTGTTCATCAGAAAAATCCAATTATTTCACTTCTGACACATGGTTGAAAGGTAGCTACAGCAATCAAGGACAAGGCTGTGAGAAGCAGTATCCTGTTAGCGGTGGGAATGACCAGGCTAACAAAGTGATGCTGCTAAAGATGGAAATACATGCCAACATCCTGTTTAAACCTGGCAATGCCTGCTGTGGAGGTGGAGGAACACCCGAGACGTCAAAAGGAATGGCCGGCTTGACAGTGTTCAGCGTTTTAGTCTTGCTTGCCTTAGGGTTTGGGTCATCTTGGCCAATGCCAAAGAGGCCTGGCTGCTCTGAGACAGGTTGTGTTTCTGGGTGGTGAGACTCCTCCGTTGCTGGTGATGGCACCTGGGGCAGCACTGAGACCCACGCCAAACCACAGAAATCAGTGGGTGCCTGGGGAGACTCAAAGGAAGGCTAAAAGAGGGATTGGGGTAGAAGAAATAGGACTGGCAAGCCCGGAACTGTGGTCTCTATAAGTGTCCCCTACAATTACAGAGGAAAAGCCTGAGATATTTTAAAACTATGCCACTCCTAGAGAGGTTGTGCTGCAGCATCTCTGAAGTCAGATGGTAAAGCATGGGCAGTGTTTTGCGGCAATGCTGCGGTGCTGGGCTGCCTGCGCTCCTGTGCCCAGAACAGCTGCTCCCAGTCTTCCCAGGGAGCCTGAGCAGGCTTTCTAATAGGATTCTTTTCTTTAAGAACAGTGAAATGAAGATAAAGTGTCACAATGTGTTGTTTATGGAGGAACATGCACGGATATGAAAATAAATTATTGTTTGGGGATGTAAAAAACAAAAGCATATGTATATCGACTCTGTTGCTTTATTTTCCCCTGTCAGGAATGAAAACAAGCAACTTTACAACAACAGCAGATGAAACACAGCACCTGAGCACCAAGGTGATGTTCACTGAAATCAAAGTCATGAGCTTTCTAAAGCAGGAACAGTTGTGCATTTGTGTTATACCTGTCACAGAGAAACCCTAGCTCACAGTGAGTATTCCCATATAGTACATAATGCAGATAATAAGAGAAGTAATGATAAAAGTTACAAATACTCTTGGCTTCAGGAGGCCCCAGTGCTCTTTAAAAATATGGAGAAGGAAAAAGAACGTTTTAAAATTGATTTTCTGTACTTCCCTACCAAGTCCTGTTGGTATTCTGTTATTATTCTTATATATTTCCAAACTAGAAAAAATAAGCCCCATGAAGTAATCAGTCTTCTCTGTTTTAGAGACACCTGTCTCATTGTTTGGGTAACAGGTCAGCCTATTCTGTTGGTGATTTATATGATCAGTCTTTAAACAGAGTAAGTTGAAAATCAGTTAATTTGGGCATCTGATTTATCCCCCAATAGCATTTGTCAAAAAATCAGTGGTAAGAAAAAAATTAGTGAAAAATCACATTGTTATTCATGGACAAAGTTGGTTGGTGGTGGGGCTTTTTTTTGTTTGTTTGGTTGGTTGGTTTTTTAAATAATGTCAACTCCTTCATTCTTGGAATATAGTAGTTAACTTTAAAGTTACTGTGAGCCAAATAATGCTCTGTGACTGATTTACCTTTGTGACCTTTAAAAATACTTAGCTATAAAGACAGACAACTGATCTGATTTGATACATTTAATTTCTAAAATTTTAATAGATGCTTTCTGGACCTCACCTAAAGTGAAGGTGACCTAATTTGTAAGTTATCCTTTCGACAGTCCTGAATGCACCAGGGTGAGATATTCATATTTTTCACATAGCGTTTTTTCAGGAAGGCCAAAAAGCTCTTTCTAAGGATATAGGATCCCCAAATTAATTTGATTATATATGCTTCTAGTCATCTCTACACTTGTATCTTAATATTGTGAAAATTATAATCTAGGTAATAGCTTGTATCTGTTCTATTCTTGCTAAACTACAGCACTAACAGGCTCCTCTAAGGCTTCATTTTATCTCTGAGAAACTGACTTCAGACCACTTGTGAATTAACCCAGGACTCCAATATCCAAGCTTATCACCTGTCAATTTTGCTAGCCACAAATTTTCTTTAAAACCAGCCACATCAAAATGAAAATGCCAGATGACTGAATCTTCCCAAATCCTAAAATCTATAGGTTTAAGGAAAAAAGTGTGGAGGAAGGGGGTCTTTGTGAATGAAGTTGGAAGGCAGCTGAAATACAACAAAAGCATAAAAAAAAAAAAGAATAGTTCTGTCTTCTGTGTCACTGTCTTCCGTTTCCAAGGAAACAGAGACTGGATTGGCAAAAATGGGTTAAGTGCTTTACAGTGACAGAGACTAATCACTGTTATTTTATAACACTACTATTGTCCGTGGAAGGGATGGCTGCATTCTAAGGAGATGGGGGTTTGCAATGAGTATACTCCTTGCTGAAACTCTCAGACAGAAAAAACATGAGAAGCATGAGAAATTTTGATTAAATATATAGTAAATCAATACAGACTATATAAAAGCCATAAGAACCTGAGAAATAGTGTGTATGAGAGAACACTTAATCCCAAAGTCAATGAATAGCAAAAACCAACCATATAACTACTTGACTTTTCTAAATACTGAGAAAACAGTCAATTACTTAGTAAACACATAAAAATAAATCTGTCTGTCCTCTTTTCCAATGTGTGCATTATTCACAGAGAGACTTACCTCAAAGAATCTGCAACAGTAAAAATCCTCAGCCTGCACTGTTATCTTGAAAATAAGTTTTATCCCTTCTGGTTGAAAACCTAGACTTTCACAAGATGGAAAAGTTTAGCATCAGTGTTAAGTAAGTTTCAGCACTTACTTTCTTTTGGGCAAGGTAGATCAGAGCTAAAAAAAAAAAAAAAGCCTAATTTCCCTCAGAAACGTATCTTTCTGAAGTTAAGAACATCCTCAGATTTTAGGTGGGTGTTCACAACTGCTAGGAAAAAACAGTGAGAAGTATTAGTGGCTTGGAATGGGTGATCATTAAGTGGAAAGCAAATGGTTTGTCTTACAGGAATATTGCAAAATGTTAATTGTTCAATCTCCTGTTTGAAAGGTTGATGACCATGCCAGAAATGTTTACTTTGAGTGTCTCACTGTGGATATCATCCCAAAGTTGAAGTTACTTAAGTTACACTTTCTGAAGTGTATTTTGGTATCCTGGAAAACAGGGCATTTTTGTGAAATAAACCACATAGAGGATGCCTGTACCTACAAGCCATCATGGGTTCCTAAGGACAACCTTTAAGCACCATCAGACGTTTTTTCAGCCCCTGAGCAATCCTGTAGATACCTGGAGGCTCTGGACCCATTTTGGTGGGTGACCCATCCTGACTGGGTTTCCCAAACTGTACCCTGCATGGGTCTGTGTCATGCAGCTCTGCACCTGGCTTGCCCATGGGGTTTAACCCAGCACGGGGGAGGATGAACAGGGCAGGATGGCTGGGGTTGGGTGAAGTTCAGGAATTTCTACCTTAGGGGTAGTGGCAGGCTAGACTGATATTCAGAAGGTCCCTGTCTGAGTTTTCATCTGTCTAATTTATTAAGGGTATCAGTAACAATATATTTATTTCACTTTTCAAAAACAACTAGGCTGCAGGATACTCACAGGTGGGGTTGCCCCTTTGAAGTTGTTCACTGCAAGGAAAATGCTTGCCTGCTTCTTGGGCTGGAGTGAGAGGAGCCTGTGTCAACACCAGACCTGGGCTCCCGGTGCCAGGTCACAGTGCTTCTGGCCGGGCAGAGGGCACAATCACCTTTTCCCCAGGCCCAAAACACCAGGTTCCTCTGAGAACTCATGTTAAATCAAATGAAATAGGAACAGATACGAAGAGCCTGTGACTTCTGCTGGGGCTTAGGGATGAGTAAAATAAATGTTAATTTTTCATTCAGTCTCAGACCAATGATCCCAGGAGAATCTCTGAGCTTTACTTAAAAAAGTCCAAAGTAGAACAAAACCCCTTCTTTTCAGTGTCAATTGTCAGTTCCTGATCCTGTGAACCTGAATAGCTGAATCACCCGTTTTCATAATAAAATGAAAAAATATATCAAAATACAGTTTCTTCGTATGTCAAACTCCATATACCTGATGCATGTATTAGAAGTTAATCCACAAGATGCTTTTATTTGAATTATATTTATATTTAAAGAACAATGAAAAAGATTTTTCACATCACAACTAGTTGATAAAAATATATTAAGAGGCGATTCAAGAATAAAGATGTCCAAAGGTGGCATTCAAACTCATAGCTTTGGTAACTGATATATAAAGGTAAAACCTTCTGAAGTAAGGACACAGAATGGAGGTGAAAGAGGGCAAAGAAAAGTTAGTGAAAACAAGAACAATTAGATTCAGTGTGAGACAGAGGGCAGGACTGCATAGTTGAGTGAAAAGTAAGGCATGTCAGGAAGGATTTGAAGGTTGAGGTGAAGGGAACTTCAACTTCATACCCTGTTTTTCTTTAGCACAAATGCAAAAATAAAATTACATGAAGACTGAAGAAAAAACGTAGGAGAGTCAGGACCCCAAAACATGAATCTTTAAATGGGATTTGTTGTGCGAAGGAGCACATGAGAACAAAGTGCAAGAAATTAGCTGAAATACTGGATGATATGCAGAGTAACTTAAGAGAAAGGAGGCAAAAGTGGTATAAGTGAAGAGCAGCAAAGCAAGGCAAAAGGAAAGCATTCAAGAAAGAGAATGAGATTTTCTTTCAAAAATTTCTAGATGGTCTCTGAGAATAGCGATATTCCCAAAATGGTGAAATAGTAAATACGATAGAGATGAGAAAATATAGACTCTCTCAACAGGAACATGAAGAGGAAGGACTTATTCACAAGTCTGTATTTGAGCTGAGGGGTAAAGTAGTAAATTATCCAGACAAAACAGGTCAAACTGGTGAAGGAGAGAGATACCACCCGTCTGTATGGTCCTGGACAAGTTGTGGTTTGCCTGGAGCAGGCAGCCCCCAGCAGCCAAACTCCTGCCTGGCCACCACCCACCACCCATGATGATCCTCTCTGCCCCATGGCTGGATGCGGGTGGGGAGACCATAGAAAGAACCCTTGTACCCAGTCCTACCACCATGGAGGGTCCTGGCTCAGCCATCGATGCCGACTGCCTCCCAAGAAACCTCTCCTCAGCTCACCACCCCCACAGCATCTCTCAGGAACAAGCAAACCTGCTTTCACTCCCAGTGGCCTTTTCCCTTTGGATTTTAAACCACTTAGTGGATTATATCACTAATTAATCCTTCCTTTCCCTTTCTGACATGCTTTCAGTCCTTGTACCTCCAGTGATCCAGCTGTGTATGTTACACGGTAATCAATTCAATGAGACTGTGCTGATGTGACAAGCTATTCAAAGGTGGCTTTACTAGAAAATAAATTAAAACCAAACTTTTAGCAGTCTGTCCTAGAGGAGGTAGATTATCTGAGGCTACTCCCATGTGTATTATCCTGAGGTTTGAAATACTGAGCCCATTTATATGCATCTCTCTCTGTTGAGTTGTATGCACAATTGGACTTCTGTAGAGTCACCTATTCCTCTGTAATTTTCATTTTTTTAATCTGTTGTGTGTTGGATCATTAAGTCAAGGTGAGACTTTTTTTTCAGTTATTTCCTCTAACCTCACTGCATAAATTGGTCTCCTGGGTAACAGTGTTCATGGATGATCTGAACATTCCTGTTTTTAGGGCAGACTTTGTGTTGTTCTGCACCTGTGTAGTCATTTACACCGGCACAATGTGAAATACACATATGGTTTTAAATTAAGCCTTGTGTAAATGGGAACACAGACTAATGAAGAATTAATGTTTTTTGTTCCTTTGTCATCCCTGAGAGCAAAACTAGCAATAGTCAATGATGTTAACAGTCTCTCTTTTGACCCATACTGAAGAAATGGAAAGAGGAAGTAATGGGAGAAATATGTCAGAGGCAAAATATTGAAAATATAACCTGAATTAAACCCAGTATTAATAGGTATAAGAAGTCCTGTAATTGATGATATCTTCTTCTATAGTCAGGATAACAAAAACACTTTCATCAGATGCTCTTTCACACTTGTTAAAGTTATACTAAAAGTGTGAAATACAAGAATTCCCAAGACATTCTTATAAAACAGAGGATGTCAGAAAGTGAGCTGAGAGGCACCTTTATGGAATTTAACATTTCACAGTAGCTCAAGGAATGACATACAGGTTAAATACTTTGGGCTAACAGAAATTTCCAGGCGGTATCAAGTTGAGGTAATCCATACTGACCTTTAAATGCATTGCAGACACTGCATAAATAATTATGTGAAAGCTTGTATTTGATAGATAGCTTAGCTGATACCTGGCACTGGGCTACATGTTTGTTTACACACATGGAGACCTGGCTGTAAAGAGGGAAAACAGAGACACTGAACTCCAGATTAATACTTCCCAGGGCATCACATGCCACCTTTCATGTGATAATGCCCAGCCACAGCACCAGAGGGGATCCTTCCTTCCCCTATTGACACTGATATCAGAGCTGCTTCCAGCCATGACCAACCTCCCCAGACCTTTCCAACTTAGAAATGGAAATTTCATGGCTCTGTTAGGTTTTATTGTACCAAATGTGCAGATGAATTCTTTTATAGATATTAGAAGTCAGTACCTCAGCCAGGATAAACTGGCTCATTGACTTCAATAGAACTTAGCTGATTGATGCAGGCTTTGGGACTCTCCCTATTTGGTCAGACCTCATTCTGGTCATTTCAGCTGAATGAATGCAGACTGGAGGGAAGGGCTAATGTTGTGGTTTAACCCCAGTTGGCAACTAAGCACCATACAGCTGCTTGCTCACCTCCCCTGGACTGGAGGAAAAGGTAAAAAAACTCATGGGTTAAGACAAGAACAGTTTCATAATGGAAAATAAATTAAATAAAATAATGATACTCCTATTATGTAATGAAAATACTACTACTACTTATGATAATAACTACTACTAATGATGATAATTTCATGAGAATGAAAACAGCAAAGGGAAAAAAAGAAATAAAGCTGGGAACACAGGTGTAGTATGCAAAACTGAAAAAGCCTTTGGCTTAATATGAACATTGCTTGGCAACAACTGAAAACATTAGTATGTTGTCAATATTCTTTTCACTACAAATCCAGAACATAGCTTCATCATAGCTCCTGTGAAGACAATTAACTCTGTCCTAACCAAAACCAGCACATCTAGGAAACATTTTAAATGCAGGAACAGTGGGCCAGCTTCCCACAGGGTGTTTAAGACTCCCAAAATCTAAACATCTTACTGCAATTTCTGAGCAAATTTACTGGAGTAGTTTCCTGAAAATAGAAAACCTAGGATGAATGTTAGCTTCCTAATTATTTTTTTTTTTTTTTAATATTAGAATGTGGTATACCAGTTACATACATTTTATAGAAATAATTAATATTATGGATAGCATAGTTTTCAGAAGGCCCAGTAAATTCTGAGCTCCCATGGAGGGAGATATCAATTACCACATCCTGCTGCAAATATGGAGGGGTTGATTTCTAATTTGTTTCTTTGATAGTGAGTGTAGAAGATAATGTAAATTGATGAATAAACACCCTAACTTGTTGTTACCCATAGAAATATTAGCTGAAATCTAATACTCTTTAAATGTGTATTGCACAGGTACTGCATGTTCAGACTAAGTGAAAAGTTCTTTTGGAGCTCTGTCATTTTCTGGCTCAGGAGGAGTAAAGAATCCTTTTACACTTCGTTAACCTAGAATTATTTTCATGGTAAAGAAAAAGTAGTGCTAAAGACTCAACAATTTAAATGTACATAGCTCCACTGACATTCAAGATGCTTCAATAATTGAGAAGAGTGAGAAAATCTTGGTTCCTCACCTCTTCTTTCTAAATTAATTTTGCATCCTAAATTGAAGGAAAACAATGTATTTTGATGTACCTGCTGTATCACCATGGTTAATTCTGGCCACGCTGTTAGTTACTGTATTTGCCCTTTATGATTAGTTTCTAAACCTGTAGTTGGCATTTTTAAAAGATGATGTGTTTCTCTCTTGCTATTTAAAATTAAGATTATCACAAAGGTAAATCCAAAGTGATGACTAAAAGCAGTTATAGTCACAGTGGTATCAGGAGGAACTGGTGTTTTGCTAAACCTGAATGATTCTATGATAGTAGAGCCAATTCCTGTTCTAAGTGTTGTAAATTTTATTTTTTTCCCTGTAGAGACTTGATTTTCTTTTTGTCTGAGTTTTGTGTTTTTATGATATATGTAATTATAATGCACAATATTTTATAATTATTTCATGTCTGTTTTATGCTCCTTTGCTTGTGTTGACTTCTAATAATTGTGGAACAGAGTTAATACAAAATAATGTTAAAGGGGATAACTGTTGTCTCTAATTTTGTTTTTGATGACTGAGTACAATTTCCATGGTGAATTTTTTTGACAAGAGGGGTAACATTATTTAGTTTAAAAGTCACTGCATTTTTTTAAGGGGAAGAACTTTATTTGGTGTCCTGTGAAAGATTCTTAGTAATGTAAGGAAAAGCCACAACTAAAAATAACAAAAATGTCCCTTTTCCTCATTTTCTCTAAATATCTATTGAAAAACAACTGGTATCTGTTAAGCCTTCAGTATTTTGTAAAATTTGGTGAGGAAAACATCCTTTCATAGTATTTTATTGCCTCAGGTATTTCTTCTACTGTTACAGGAAAATTATTAGTATTACTCTTTATCAGTTTGGATACAGAAGGGATTTCTGACATTCAGGAGACATGTATTACAGTTTGTTCAGTTGTAGCAAGGAATTCAGATTCTAAGTAAAGTAATGTTAATAACTGATCTAAACCTGTAAAAAATGATCTGATTTTTTTTTCCTTTTTATCTTATGCTTTTTCTAACACTGTTCCTGTAAGCGATCTGCATGGTGGGATAAGAGATTGCACTCCTTTTTTAATGTGCTACCGTTGGGGTAAGATAGAGCTGTGATGAAGGAGAGAAGCTGTGGGCTCTTCCCCAGCTGGCAGTATGGGTGGAGGCACTGTGACATGCAGGACGGCAAGTGACTGACGCACAAGGTGGCCTTTCCAATAACTTTCCCAGGTTTCTGCATTCACATATTTTATTCATAAACATTGAGCAGAGTGTGGCAGGCTAGATTGTGACTTGCATTTTGCACCCCTGCAATGGGAAGGGAAGAAATAAGAATTCTTGTTATGCCCCTGAGACCAGTGTTGGTGTGAGCTGACATAAATAAATGTTGTGAACCTGCTTATTTGTCTTCTCTTAGTGCACAGGAATAGGAATGGGAAGACAAGGGCAGATCAATACCCTAAGTAGAGCAGCTGATTCAGGCAAAAAATATTGATACTCACTGTTGGTTTGGGCCTGCAACAAATAACCATCCCTTTCCTTGAAGCCTGAAAAAACAGGGAGGGACTCATGTTGTGGAGGTATGTTGTCTTGGGATTTCTGCCGAAATTAGGTAGTTTATGCAGTCTTAAAAGTTAGAGCCTCCTAAAACCTTTTACTCTTGTTGAATGACACTGTCCTCCACAAGCTGCTGTGGAGACCTGGAAGGATTTATCTGGAGGCACTCCCCTGAGGGGAGTTTCTTTCTTAAAAAGGGTTTAGAACATTGCATGGAACATTCTCACCCTCTCAGTGTGGGTCAGGACTTACATATTTCCTTAGTACAGGGCTCCTCTGTGTAAAGCAACTTCCTGCAGTGCTCCTTCCTTGGAGTGGGGAACGGCAGAGCTGACCAGGAAAAGCTTGGGGCACAACTGAAAACAGCAACAATCTCTGAAAAAAATGGCACACCAGATATCATACAGCTGGAACCACTTTTTCTGGCACAAGAAGATCTGACGTTGTTTAAGAGGCTCGGTAATTTAGACACCTCTGGATCTCGGGGGACAACAAGAGAGTTTTATTGTGCATGGGTGTGGTTAAACATTCAATAGCCCCTCTCTGGATCTTACTTTGGCAGCTAACCTTCAAAAGCTTGGTCTCCTTGTCTGGAGAAAGAGGAGTAGGTAAACTTCCCCTTCCTGCCGATTGCAATTGCCCCTAAAAATAAGCATTAATTATTCCAGTTGTTTTCACTATATTCACAAACATTTCTGTGCGATTAATGAAAGCATAAGAAGGGGAGGCTGAAAGTGTGTGGAATGACGTACAAGTAGCAGCAACAGATACGTTTTAAATATCTAGGTCTTTGGAGGCTTATGTGGCCAAACTTTTCCTGCTTTTAGAGGTTAACCCATAATTTCTATGAATGTTAAAGTAAATCAACCATGATCTAAATCCTGCTCCCATGAAGTCAATGGGAGTTTTGCCACCAATTTCAGTGGGAACAGGACCGAGCTGTGTAACTGTTATTTAATGCTGCTGCCTATAGGAAAACTGAACACATCTATTTTGATTGGAAACAAAATTATGTAATAATTTCCCAAAATTCTGAGGTTAGCTGGCTGGTAGAAAATATAGTTCTTGGGGGAAAAAGTTGCTCCAACAGCTGTCATTTGCAATATATCACAATGTAAATGTTAATTCTAGTTAATGTTAAAGGAAACTGTCTGGAATAATTTAAGACACAAAGAATTGCATTTAATGGAAGGGGTCTTAAACCTAACATTATGATACACCAACAGGCTTATGTAAAAATATCTGGCTTTGCAGGGAGTTCTTCACGTTAGGCTAAATCATGCCATGGGTAATGCCCAAAATAAAGGCTGTGATGGAAGTACCCAAAATGCTGAGCCTCAGAGAAGAGCTTGTCCTCAATGCACACAGTCAGAGCAAGAAGCAGTTTGTGACAATTTCTGTGGTGAAGCATCCTTTCCTCTCACACCACACAGACTTTCATTCCTTTCATCAGTGTGTGACAGAGATGGAGGAGGGTCTACCAGTCCTTCACTTGTTCTCACCCTGGCTGGTCCAGATGAAAACCCTGCTGTCAAGCTGGAACAGGCTCTGCAGCCTTCCCTAACCACCTAGAAGTGCCTTTCTCCCTCCTGATCTCTAATACAGGTGCCAAATGTAAAACACGTCACTTAGAGCAAGTTTGCACCTTGAATATACGCTTAGGGCAAGTACACAGCCTTATGTGCAGTATGTAAAGATAATTCCACAGGGAGTAATCTGATGCCACTAAAAAATGTGCATGCAGGCATGCAGCAGGTAAGTCCTATAAAGCAGTGTGAATCACATCTTTGGTTTAAGTTGAAATAATTTGTTTAAAACTGGAACAACTGCGCATTGGTACAACTGTAAAATTTCTCTTTGTGTCCAGAGATAAGTATCTGACTGAAAGCTATCAAAATTTCAAGAGTGCTCAGTCACAGACATAATAATACTGTGCTTACTTGTGTGATGAAAATTGCTGTCGGGAGCCTGGTAAATCTCAGTAGATGTTATCCAAGGTAATAACCTTGGCCAGATGACTTCTTTCTAACATGGTGCTTTCATATTTAGATGGGACATATCCAGGATGTCATTTGGACTATACTCCTTCACATGCTGAGAAATAAAAGTACTGCCTCCTCAAATGCTATTTATCTGCTATCAGCTTCATGAACAATGATCCAGGGAATGTTTGTGGTACACAAAGAAGATCTGATTGCTACAAGCACCTAACTTTTCTTCTTTTTCTAACTTCTGTGTTTCAGAAATAAGGCCAGTTCCCAACCAAGGCACAGCACTGCTGTGGGTGGGCTGTCTTGGGTGCAGGGCAGGAGTGGGGCTCCTTCGCCCCAGGGTGAAGCCACAGGCATGGAGCTCCTGGCATGGAGGGAGAGAGGAGTTAAGTCCTGCAGCCCACTCTTCCTCCAGCAAGGCTTTGAGTCAGTGTATCAGTGCTGAAGGAGGAATCATGTCCTCTGGTGTTCTCCACAAAATCTCCCCTTACAAGCCACGCTACAAAGCTGTTTTCGTGGCAGTCTTATGGTGCAGTTTCCTTGGTGAATCATAGTTTCTCAGGTGTTCCCAATTACATTTTTTAAAGTAGTGGAAACTAAAATACTTTTTTCTGTACACTCTGCATTCCCCCAGTAGATACCAGAAATTCTAAGTGGCACCATTTAAAGGCAGAAGGATTTTCACCATGTAAGAAAATGACTAATACATAATCATACTTGGAAAGTTTAC
The DNA here is from genome assembly GCF_000690775.1 of Eurypyga helias. NCBI lineage: Eukaryota > Metazoa > Chordata > Aves > Eurypygiformes > Eurypygidae > Eurypyga > Eurypyga helias. The sequence continues at coordinate 33,558 of NW_010228823.1, forward strand.
TTTATAGTTTCTAACATGACCAAGTAGGTGGCTGTGATGAAACACTTTGTTTACATTAATCATATACTAATGATAATCCAAAAGCAATCTTTAGAAAGTTCATATACAACAGTCTCTATCTGTTTTTATATCCACAACCTTTAGTGTCTCTCCCTGTTGTAGAAGGAGACATTTCTAAAGGATCCTGGAGAATACTGTTTGCATAAGACTGTCATCATGGGGCATGGCCTCTTCTAAGTTCTTTGCCATTCATCCAGCAGACGATATCCTGCTCTGAAAAATAAACCTTCATGTTTCAACACACAGTTTTTATTGTACATGTGGAAGAGATAATTTGCACACACATGAGCAGCCATGCAGTCTGGTCTCTGTCATGGTACTTTTTACGCCTTGAGACAGATTATGGGGATGGCCATGATAGTCGTTCAATCAGGGCTATCCAGGAAGCAGGAAGCTGTAAGACTTTATTACCTCCAAGGTTTTCCTTTTCTTCCCTTAGAGGCCAGAAAGGCTTATCTTCAGTAGCCAGCAGTCTTGGCAGGAAAAAATGAAAACTCGTATTCACATATGAATACTTGCATTTGCACATGAGTATTAGTATCTCTAGGAGGGACAGCACCTCTACAGTACCAATGACATCCAAAATCTCCCTGCATGAATAATGGTAGAGAGATGATCAAGACAGAACTATGATCATGCCAAAGTGAAATAGAAGGAAGAACATACAGAAGTGTTTGCTAGTAAATTACTCCTTTCCTTATATAGCCCAGCTGCACAGTATTTTCTGTCATGTGTTTACTATTTATAAAGCTTTGTAGAGAATTTCAGTTTGTGTTAAACTGGCTCCTCTGTGGTCTGAGAAATAATTTATCAGAGCATAAAGACAGACTATGTTTTAAGAAGGAGGCAAAGAGACAGAGGAAAGGTTGATCCTCAGCCTGACTTCTGGATTTCATGACATTTGAGAACTTGATTTATCAACCTTAATGTTACATTAACATAAGCACATAATTTCCTAGGATTTTCTCATCAAATTTAAGGAAAAAAAAAAGAAATAAAGGTCTGAGTATAACAACATTGTAATATTTTTCCTCTGTGTCTAGCATTGTTTCCACAAAGACAACCAGATTTTGCTTTCTAGCTTCATTGCCCTATTAGCTTGGAAGGAAGAAAAGATCATCTATTCAGCAAAAGGCTTTTGTTGCCCTGGAATTTTCTCCTTAGTGCATTGTGCCATCTGCAAGGGATAAAGGAAAGAGCAATCTCTGCTATCTATGCTCCAACCAGCTAAACAGAGGAGGTGGGCAGGCACTTAGTAGCAAGGATTCTGGGTATAGTGTGTGGAAGACTTTAATGTACCAAGAGTATACATGAACCTCCAGAGACACACAGGTCAGGCAGGCTTGCTCTTACCTCTGGCAATACCTCTTTCTGCATTAGTAACTCTTACAATTACTGTGTTTTCTAACATGGAGTCAAAGTTTACATCCAGAACATAAACTCATTGATGTTGTAACAATCTGTGATTTTATTTTGATTTTGTCAAACTCTTCCTTCAGGAATCAAACAAATTCACTAAATACAATGACAAAAATGTATTGGTGAAATCTGTGTTTCAATTTGAGATTTCCTAGATTTTGATTTTGCAGTTCAAATGACCTTTTTGTTTTCAGGTTTACTTTGACTGTATTTAAAAATACATAATATTAAAAAACATCAGTTAACTGTCAAACTGGCATATTTTCCTCCACAATTAATGAATCATGGCAGCTTGTAGACAATCTTCTGGACTACTGATCTTCCTGTAGAAGAAACTGAACATTTTACTCCCTGAGATAAATGGGATTCCAGAAGGTTAAATACCCCACAGGAGACTCCATGTTCAGTTCAAATTTCAGCTAGTAAACCTCAAGTAGAAAAAGCCGTGCCAACTCTTGTGCCAGATTAATCCCATTATCTCCTAGTTTCTTCACAGCTGTTTCTTACTTCCTATTGATTCACTGCATGTTTGAGTTTTTCCCTATGCTTTCTTGTAGACGTGTTCTTGGAGTTTGAATGCTCTGAAAAAGAGAAGCCAGGAATTTCTGATAAGTACTCAGGTCCCTGACTATAGACTCCTCAAGGTAAATCTGCCTATTTTACATTTGCTTTTTGAAATTTGGCTTATGAATACTTGTTTATATACTGGACTTCTTAATAATAGTTCAGGGGGGACCTTCATTACAGTTTAGGCTAGATGCATTCTTACAACCCAGCAAATATGAAAACACATTTCTATTTCATTTTTTATGTATTTATCCCTATTTTTGTCTTTCAGAATAATTTTTTGCCATTCAGCACCAACTCCTCCATAGCAGTACTAGACACTGGTTATAAATGTGACATGCTCTGCCTGCTGCAAGAAAAGCCCTCTACAGATGCCCCTGAACTCAGCAGTGGTAAACTGAGGCCAGCTATGAAAAACTCTTGTCTGAGACCAGCCAAGGTAGGCATGAAGTTCTGTTGCACTTATTTTGGCTTGGAAATGGCTGTTTTTCTTGACATCTGCACCAACTCTAGCCAAAGTGAATATGCTACTGTGAGCTCTAAAACCCGATTAGCTCCCTTTCTTATTTGGCACAGTCAAGACAGACCACCGGTGTAGGCAAAAGAGGTCGGTTGCTGGCAAGAAATGGTTTAGTTTTACTGGCAAAGCATTGATTATCCTTGTGATGCTGCTGGAGATTGGTTTGCTTCCAAAAATGAAGATAACTATTAATGTGTACACATTTTCACTCTCTTCCAGTAAATTTTATGCAAGTGTGCAGGTACCATTAGGGGTCTTTAAAACGTCGCGGGTCCTGTGTTGTGATGACACGTTCTGGAATATTTCTACAGTCGTTCTACTTCGTTTAGTAACCACTTTCTTAAATCCTACCAGCATTCCTGAATATAACCCCTAAAATGTTTCTCACCTTGTCCATACTGACTATACAAAATATTCCAAAGTTCTGTACTAATTCTGGTGGAATAAGAAAGCATTTTCTTACCTTGTATTGAAGAAAGAACAGGCAGTTTCTCACTTAAGGCATATTCTCAACGATATGGATAAATAGAGACAATGGATGTTATTACTATTGTCTTAGGGAGATACATACTTTAATTCCATCACCAATCCTACGGTCTTATTCTCACATTTGACATATCATCCTTCCACCTGCTTCCCTATCTATAACCTCTTTACCTACCGTATTGTGCTTTACCAGGTTGATTAAGAAAAAAACCCAAAATGACAGCTTCATCAGAACATCACAGGCTGGCCCTTGCTTCTCTTTTCATTGAGTGTTACTGTAGGGTCTTTGTGAAGTGTGTGTCAAAGGCTGCAAGAGGAAGGGATGGGGAGGTACAGAAGTGCAGTTTCCCCTGCTTCAGCTGCTGTGTTTGCAATAATTGAAGAGTTAAAACCTGTAGCTCCTAAATTTCACCTTTGTAGGGTTGGAATAGGGCACAAGTAAACTTATCTGCCTGGCAAACCAAAAGCTGAAGTCCATCACAACATTCCTTTCACGAACTGAGCCAAAAAGATTTTGGTCAGATAGTTCTCAAGAATGCAACACAGGTATGAAGGACTGACTTTACACTTGTACTCACTGAGTCTTTGTATTTGTTTTAGGGTTTGCCTGTTTTCTGCTGTAGCAGCTTGCTGCTTTTAAGCTTAGCTATCAGACACTCTGCTCTGCATTAACCTGTATTTTCGCATCCCTTTTATAATAGGCAGCCCAGAAATTTCCTTTCTGGAAAAACAGAACTGAAATTCAGCATCATGCAAGCACAAAGGGCAATGTCCCATTATCAAGGGACTCCTATGAACTTTTGCAACTCATTTTGGGATGTACAGCACATCCAAGTGACCCTTTCTTAATAAAGCTAGTAGGAAATTATGACCTTCTTAAACTTCCCCTGCCCTTGCATGCAGAAAAACTATTAACTTGTGTAGAAAGCAAGTATTTATATCCACACTTGAGGATTTTAATATAGGTCTGTTTTTTCAGAGGTGAATTAAACTACTTGATTATGAACTGAAAGCAGCAGTATTATGTAATGCTTATTAGCCTTCAAATTTGTGTTGGAAAGAGGCATTCATGAGAGCTATCCCCCTTTTCCCTGCTCTGATTTATTCTAGCATTGGTGTCTCTGGGATTAGCTGTAAATATGTCCTTGGCAGCTATGCAAACAGAGGTTGCTCCTGCAGCCTAAATCGTATGAGTTGCTGAGTGCTGCTGGAAAGAGGCAGAACACCTTCTGCTTCCATTGTCTTCAGTGCAAATTGGCAATGACGCGCTACCCCTTGCGCAGCTAACCAGGTTGCAGGGTGGGGATTATAATGAATTCACAGGGTTTTTTTCAGGCATTGGTCCAGATTGTCGATGAGAAAAATATGCTAAAATCTTGTGAGAGGAAAGAAAAAGTGATAGCAATACCACATGTTAAATCCTGAGCTTGTGTGAGTCAGCATGGCACAGCTGATTCCTATGATGCTGTATCAATCTATCCCTGCTGAGGTTCTGCTTTGAAAATGTTAATGGATATCAATTCAGATGAAATACTTAGGATATATTTCTAAATAATGGCTTAGACACCACAGCAAGAAACAATACCATGACACTTATTATTCCATTTAAAAACAATATAAGCCATGTGTGAGAAATTAAATCTGTCACCCTGTGAAAGAGTTCAGGCTGTCAAAATGGTAATAGAAATGAAATTCAATTACCTATTTTCTATTTTACCCATGGTAATTCCACAGAAAATATTAAAGGAAATTGAAGAGGAGATTATCTTGTAAAGTGTTTTTGTAATATAATTATTGTTTTAATTACATTAAGAAAAATCTGTAAAATTCTGCAGAAAACCAGCTGAAACTTATAAGAACTAGAGTTGTTTGTCACACTGTTATTAACTGTCATTGACCATGACCATCACTGCTGTGAATACAGCCACACGCTCGCTTCTGCGGATTTTCCTCACACTCTGCCTTTGGGAGACTGAAGGCAGGGATGAGACTGAGCTTTCAATAACTGTACAGAAGAAGGAAGCCTGCAGGAATGTAGCTTTAGGGCCTTTTTCTCTGAGTAGTCCCATTCAACTCTGCACCGTTTCCCTCCCTTACCTGGCCCAGTCTTGGTCCCTAAGGTGTGTAAACATTAACTGAAGGTCCAGTGGCCCCTGGACTATGTAGGAGATGGCCTTCATTTTGCTGTGTGATTTTTTCCAGCTGTGTGGAGTGGGGTCAAAGCCTCTCCTTGACCCCATTTCATCATACCACAAGGAGTGAAACAATTCAGCAGAAGGTACTGTGAGATAGCATTTCATACTGCAGCTTCAGAGTGAGCCCGCGGGTTAACATTGCAATCAGAGGTCACAAAGGCCTACACCTCAATGTTTTTGCTAAGCATTGAGCTATTGCATAATGGGAAAGAGGACTTCAGTGTAAAATGCAGAATGGACAGTCAGCTGGGATTTCAGCACCTTGGTAGGTTTAGCTCTAAAGTAATGCATAAATATTCTGTAAGTAAAAGTCAAAGACAAGCTCCACTTATCCTAAATAAGCTCCACTTATTCTAAAAAATTAGAATTCCTCAAGGCAGAAATTTTAGAAGTGAATGATGGTGTCAGGCGTTTGAGTTAAAGGAAGTGTTCATGTATTTTTCCAGGTCAAGTTCACACAAGTGGAAGAAAAAGACAATCAAAAGGAAAAGCAAGATCAAAAAGAGTCCATTACATGCTGGTGCTCTCAAAGGCTGATGATGTTTCTTATTCTAGCACAAATAAATTAGCTAAAGCCAAAACTGAAAACTGATTATATTCTACACATTAAGAAAAATAGCAAGAACAGTGAATTCTTCACTAAGTGAGGGATAAAACAGGCTGGTGTGAGTTTATGTAATGTATTCACAGTCTCCTTAATCCACCACAACCTTTGGAAGTTGTGGCAGAGACTTTAAGGGCACGGTGGGAGTTGTGTGTACAGCCCACTCGGAGGAGAGACAGTTACAGACAGCTCCCTGCTCTCAACCCTCTGATCTTTGGGGCATCACCTCAACTGGAGGGTACGGAGCAGCACAGACGGAGGCCAAGGAGCCCATGTTCCTCAACTCGGTTTGCCTTTGCGCCACAGCCTGCTGGAGCACCTGACCACTAAGTGAGCCTATGATGAGGTCTGCAGTGCTTAACAAGACTCTTCCTGATACTTGAACTAAACTGTTTACAGCTCGCTTGCTAATTTCTCTACTCCCCTGAAGCCTGCAGCATAGAGATACGCTGATTATGAATTGCCTTCTCATCACCATCAAGAAGACTTGGTGGTACTTGGAATAAATGGATAGTGTTCAGGGAACATGAGTCATCATCAAAGCTAGGTGTGGGTGACAGGAGTCTGTACCAAGAAATGAAGCCAGATGCATCACTCATCCATCCTGAACAGGCCAGCCCAGTAGTAGGAGCAGTCTTGCCACGGCACAGTGTGTTAGCTACCTAGCCTTGCAGACTGGCTATGCTAATAAGCCTGAGCATTGCTCTGACAAGGCTGATTTCAGGTTCACAGTTAGTATTTCTGAGCTCTGCCACACAGTGCTCTGTAGATGTGTTGTTTGCCTGGGGCTAGCTTGGGGCAATCCACATGAGACTGCTCTGCACTAGGCAAGTGCTTTCTCTCTCTTTTTGCAGAAGTTGCAGTATCCCAATCACCTCATGGATGAGATGGAGGATCTTGGAAAAGGGTCTTATTTTATCTTCTTTTGGGTCTCTCTCTAAGCGCAGTTTGTGTTTCCCTGTTACCTGGTCGCATGGGAGCTCAGAGCAAAAGCCCCATTCAGGGCGGAGTTATAGTGTCCAGTCTGGATAAGAAAACTTGTATTCTGATATTATAGCTATAAAGAGATAATTCTGTGGCGCTAGATCATGACCTCAAGGCATAGACTTGTATTCGGAAGAGTTTTTCTGGCATGAATTAGATGTACTCTGATACTTGGCACGCACAGTGGCATGGAAAATGCTACAAAGGCTGCCGCGTCATGTCTTTGGCTGCATACTCCCCTCCTCAGACCACTCTGGCTTCCCAGTGGAGCAATTAGGGTGCTGTGCTTGTGTTCTCCCAAGCACATGGGCTGTGAAGGCAAAGCTCCCTATTCCTTCCCTTTTTGCTGTGTCAGTGTAAAGAAAACAGGGCAGGACTACCCCTGTGTCATCTAACAATGGGGCTACGCTGAGAAGCACCAAAGGTCCAAAGAAAAGAACAAAGTATATTGTTTTCCTTCTCAAAATAAGAAGTAAACTCAAGATTTTACTGCTGTATATTTATGTATTTAATTCCCCAGCTCCAAATGAACAATTAATGCTGAAAGACAATTATTTAATGGACCAAAAATTAGGGGAACAGGAGTGAGAGAATAGCCTCAGCTACCATGAAGGAACAGAAATGGAGAAATACATTAATTAGAAGTTAAAATAAGTCTAGGTTTATATTCTAGTTTATATTTCAAAGTTGAATTTTACACAAGAGTTTCATTACTTTCATTCTAGGGCTTGTCTTATGACCTTGGATTATCCTTGGAGTTAGCCAAGTTTAAATTAGATTTTAAAACCTTTTCGTTTCAGAAACTCTCCATCATGACACACTGTAGTGGTTTCACCCCAGCCAGCAACAAAGTATCACAGAGCCACTCGCTCACCTCTCCCAGTTAATGTGCTCATCAGAGCAGCATCAGAGTCTACTTTTATAGGAATGTGCTCTTCATAATTCTGAATGTTTTATTTGGTTTTGATAATATTTTATGTAAGGTTTCCTGCATATAATTGTATCTCTTAGGTGCCTACCCCTCAGTTACTATTGTGTGTAAGTATAATTACACTGTGACAACTGCCAAGACTTTGCAGTATGTGTCATTCAGACAGACTTCTATGAATTCAGAACAATCACCTTTACATCTTACACCTGCAAATGATAAAAAGTGCCAGAAAAGCAGCATCAGAGTCTACTTTTATAGAATATTCTAAGCGAGCAAATCAGCAATATACTTCCATTTTCTAAGTCCTGTCAGCCCACTTCAAGATGATGACAACTCTGTTTTCTAGTGTTGATGCATGCCCATCAGACTACATGAAAGAAAACCTGACAGCCAGCAAAACAAACTCTGTAGCATGTTAATGACCTGTACTAGCATGGCTATTTGATTTGTTAGCAATAGTTCAGATCACACTTTCATTAGTATTCTTTACTCCTATGGTTAGAGGAGACCTTCCAGTCTGTACGTTGATCAGTCAATGATTTGCAATATCTACAGTAAAAAAAAAAAAAAAGAAGGAAATGAAGAGATGGAAGTTAAATCTGCAAGTAAGCTTTGTCTGCTGTAACCCAGCCAGATCTTCTACCCTGTTGCTTGTCATTGAACAAAACTCTACATGCAGTGTAAGTGCAACTAGGACTTTACTGACATTTATTATAGATAGGTCTGTGTTTTGTGCTTTGTGCACAGATATGGACTTTCAGCTCAAATGACTTGTCAAAGTTAAAATTATATTATAAATTAATTCTAAATGAGGTGCTATTTTACCACAGAAATGTGCTTGCAAGCAGAAATAGTTCATCTGTGTACCCTGTATTGTTTCAAGTGGCTATGAAAATGTGTTTATTTCTTGATTCACATTTGGAAGCAGTGGGTGAAATAATCCACAATGAGAAACTTATTTAATGATTTTTTTTCTGGTTTTTGCTGCCCAAGATTTGCCACAAATACATAAATTCTAAAAAGCATTCATGATTTTAAACTATTTGAGGATTTCAATAGTTTACATAAATAAGTCTTGCTCTGCATATCAGTAAAAACAAAATAGCAGTATGGATTACAACTGGCATCTGTAAACAGGAATAAGTTAAAATCATCATAGAATCATGGAATGGCTTGGATTGGAAGGGACCTTTAAAGATAATCTAGTCCAACCACCCTGCAGTGAACAGGGACACCTTCCACTAGAACAGGTTGCTCATGTATAGGGTAACTCTCTTTCTTGAACACTTGTATGGTTTTTCCTAGAGTATATTTACATCTTGGCTGCTCTATAGTGAAAAATATTAAACACAGGCCATTTGACATGAAACTAGCTCAGGTATTGCTCTGGTGGTGTGGCTGTCATGGAGCCAGTGCCAACAAAGTCAGCAGCCCAAATGCCTACAGAGAAGTCTAGGCAGGATTCCTGAGCTTTATTACCTTGTCCTTGTCAGTCAGGCTAGCCGGGGTAAGGCTAGTTCAGATAAATAATGTATACCCTTCTTGTGCACCAGTTCACAGAAAGTCAGTCTAGGGTAGATTGGAGCTCAAGCAACAAGAAAGAAATGCCCTGAACCGTCCAGTCCCAGAAGTAGCCCTGTGTCAAAGTGTCAGAACAGCTGGAGACCAGACCAAGCTTGCTTCTTGTTCTGGGTTTGTCTCTTAGTCACATTGAGACTATTGAAAATCATAGGCTTTCTTAGAAAGGAAACAAGAAGTGCAGTTAATATTTTTATGTCAAAACTGTTATTTACTGTTACACAGCCTGGCAAAATAAGAGTAGCACAGCATCTGGAAGAACCCCTGAGGAAAGTGCTCTGAAGAGCCACATCCTTGAACATGTTTTCTGTACCTCTTGTTTAACTACTTCACATACTCATTTTCCAGTCATCATATCCACATTAGTTAATAAATTAAAAGACTGGCAGAATAGAAGACTTTTATCAAACATGTACAGACAATTATTAGCATATTTACCATGGCCAAATTGTTTCACTTGATTTATTCCTAAGTCAGAAACAGTTTCAGCAAATATATCAACAATTCAGCTCAACAACAAACATCTTTATTTCCTCTTTATCCAAAAAGCAAGTTTATAATATTTTGAATAATACATTATCTATCTCCATTCATCCATTTTAGGTTTAAATTTCCCTGTTGTTTGCATTTCTCCAAAGGTAAAAAACTTCTTTACAAAACATTCTGAGTCAAAAGAGTGTATTTTCATCCAGCAGTGGGAAGGGAATTATCATTCTCTTAAGTAGGGAAATTTGTATATATTAATTTACCTCTTCTGTGTCCCTAAAGCACTTCTTGCAGTTACTCTAGCACCTATTTCAGTTTTGATCTTAACACTTGTGTTTTGTTTCCTTGGCCTCTTAACTGCTTTGCTTTTACAACACTTCCTATTTTTCATATTAGCAGTAGGAATTTCTACTGCTCTGCAGTGCATTCAAAGATTTGGGATTTATTTCACTAATGGGCCCTTCTTGAGAGAGGGATATTATTCAACATTTATCTTTATATATTTTAGAATGATATGGTACTTGGTATTTTTCACCCATGTAAGTATATGCAAAGATGAGGGCTTTTCTGGTTTTTAAGTGAACATAGTTTACTGGGCTTTTTAGTCTTCCATTGCTTCAGAGATTAGATTTGGTTATTTAAAAGCAAATCAGTAGGTGAAAATAACAAAGAAGTGTAGGGGGGAAAAAACCCCAACTAACCCACAGGGCAGTCAAGACTTTGAGGGAAACATCAGGTAGCAGACAGGAGGTGTGAAAATAATGAGGATAAAAGAGAATGTCCTGTAAGGGAAGGAAAAAACGGTGAATGTCCCTGTGAGATAAATGATTTACCAGCAACCATGGCTGGTCCTCTTACCACCTTCAACATATTCTCCATAACATCAAGAGCTCATGCATTAGAAATGTACTAACTTTAGTCCCTGTTCAAACTGGGACCTTTCCTTGTGTTTTTAGAGACTTTTTTCATGTGGTTGAAACTAACTGCATGCACAATAGCTGATTGCTTTGAGGCCTGAATTCTGAAAGGAGCA
>NW_010228824.1:0-416 GCF_000690775.1 Eurypyga helias
CCCTAAGGTTAAGAATAGATTTTCCAAGGTCAGACTCTGCCATTGCCAAATGCATAAAATTATTAGTACAACCCTCAAAAACCCTCAAAGACAGCATCTTTCACCATTCAGTGTCAAAGTCACCTCTCCCCAGTTTTATAGACCGACAATTATCATAGAATCACAGAATGGTTTGGTTTGGAAGGGACCTTAAAGATCATCTAGTTCCAACCAACCTGACCTAAAAACACCTTCCACTAGACCAGGTTGCTCAAAGCCTCATCCAGCCTGGCCTTGAACACTTCCAGGGATGGGGCATCCACAGCTTCTCTGGGCAACTTATTCCAATGCCTCACCACCCTCTCCTTTATTTGGGTGTTCTCCAACTGCAAATGGAAAACGGAATCAGATGCTGTAATAAACGTGGATTATTAATT
>NW_010228825.1:0-1618 GCF_000690775.1 Eurypyga helias
GGCACACTGCCCCCCCCTCCCCAACCCCCCGTTCGGCCTCAAAACCCCGCAAAATGACCCGAAAACCGGCGTTTGGGCCTCAAATCCCCTCGCAAAGAGCCCAAAACCTCCAATTTCGCCTCAAATCCCCTCGCAAAGTGCCACAAAATTTCAAATTTACAAAAGCCCAAAACCATCCAATTTCCCCTGAAATCTCTTCAAAGTACCACAAAAGAACAGATTTTGCTTCAAATCCCCTCAAACTGCCCAAAATCATCGAGTTTCACCTCAAATCCTCTCCAGAGCTCCCCAAAACCTTTTTGCCTTAAATTCTCACACAAAGCCTACAAAACGTTGAATTTCACCCAAAATCTCCTCACAAAGTGCCCCAAACCCCCAAATTTCACCTCAAATTCCCTCACAAAAGCCCAAAACCATCCAATTTCCCCTGAAATCTCTTCAAAGTACCACAAAAGAACAGATTTTGCTTCAAATCCCCTCAAACTGCCCAAAATCATCGAGTTTCACCTCAAATCCTCTCCAGAGCTCCCCAAAACCTTTTTGCCTTAAATTCTCACACAAAGCCTACAAAACGTTGAATTTCACCCAAAATCTCCTCACAAAGTGCCCCAAATCCTCCAATTTTGCCTCAAATCCCCTCGCAAAGTGCCAGAAAACCTCCAATTTCCCCTGAAATCTCCTCACAAAGTCCCACAAAAGAACGGATTTAGCCCGAAATCCCCTCAAAGTGCCCAAAATCAGAGTTTCGCCTCAGATTTCCCTCACAAACTGCCCCAAACCCTCCAATTTCACCTCAAATCCCCTCACAACAGACCAAAAACATCCAATTTCCCCTGAAATCTCCTCACAAAGTCCCACAAAAGAACGGATTTAGCCCGAAATCCCCTCAAAGTGCCCAAAATCAGAGTTTCGCCTCAGATTTCCCTCACAAACTGCCCCAAACCCTCCAATTTCACCTCAAATCCCCTTAAAGTGCCCCAAACCCTCCAATTTCACCCCAAATCCCCTCACAAAAGGCCAAAACCATCCAATTTCCCCTGAAATCTCCGCACAAAGTCCCCCAAAAGAACGGATTTAGCCCCAAATCCACTCAAAATGCCCCCAATCATCGAGTTTCACCTCAGATTTCCCTCACAAAGTGCCCAAAATCATGGAATTTCACCTCAAATCCTCTCCAGAGTCCCCCAAACCCTAAGTTTTGCCTTAAATTCTCACACAGAGCCTACAAAATGTCAAATTTCACCCAAAATCTCCTCACAAAGTGCCCCAAATCCTCCAATTTTGCCTCAAATCCCCTCGCAAAGTGCCAGAAAACCTCCAATTTCCCCTGAAATCTCCTCACAAATTCCCCAAAAGAACAGACTTCGCCCCAAATCCCCTCCAAGTGCCCAAAATCACCGAGTTTCACCTCAGATTTCCCTCACAATGTCCCCCAAAATCGAGTTTCACCTCAAATCCTCTCCAAAGCTCCCCAAAACCTAAGTTTTGCCTTCAATTCTCACACAGAACCTACAAAATGTCAAATTTCACCCAAAATCTCCTCACAAAGTGCCCCAAACCCCCAAATTTCACCTCAAATCCCCTCACAAAAGACCAAAACCATCCACTTTACCCTGAA
>NW_010228825.1:1721-4465 GCF_000690775.1 Eurypyga helias
CCCCCAAACCCTAAGTTTTGCCTTAAATTCTCACACAAAGTCTCCAAAACGTCGAATTTCTCCTGAAATTTCCTCACAAAGTGCCCCAAACCCTCCAATTTCCCCTGAAATCTCCTCACAAATTCCCCAAAAGAACAGACTTCGCCCCAAATCCCCTCCAAGTGCCCAAAATCACCGAGTTTCACCTCAGATTTCCCTCACAATGTCCCCCAAAATCGAGTTTCACCTCAAATCCTCTCCAAAGCTCCCCAAAACCTAAGTTTTGCCTTCAATTCTCACACAGAACCTACAAAATGTCAAATTTCACCCAAAATCTCCTCACAAAGTGCCCCAAACCCCCAAATTTCACCTCAAATTCCCTCACAAAAGCCCAAAACCATCCAATTTCCCCTGAAATCTCTTCAAAGTACCACAAAAGAACAGATTTTGCTTCAAATCCCCTCAAACTGCCCAAAATCATCGAGTTTCACCTCAAATCCTCTCCAGAGCTCCCCAAAACCTTTTTGCCTTAAATTCTCACACAAAGCCTACAAAACGTTGAATTTCACCCAAAATCTCCTCACAAAGTGCCCCAAAAGAACAGTCTTCACCCCAAATCCCCTCAAAGTGTCCAAAATCATCGAGTTTCACCTCAAATCCTCTCCAGAGCCCCCCAAACCCTAAGTTTTGCCTTAAATTCGCACACAAAGCATCCAAAATGTCGAATTTCTCCCAAAATCCCCTCACAAAGTGCCCCAAACCCTCCAATTTCACCTCAAATCCCCTCACAACAGACCAAAAACATCCAATTTCCCCTGAAATCTCCTCACAAAGTCCCACAAAAGAACGGATTTAGCCCGAAATCCCCTCAAAGTGCCCAAAATCAGAGTTTCGCCTCAGATTTCCCTCACAAACTGCCCCAAACCCTCCAATTTCACCTCAAATCCCCTTAAAGTGCCCCAAACCCTCCAATTTCACTTCAAATCCCCTCACAAAAGCCCAAAACCTCCAATTTCACCTCAAAATCCATCACAAAGTGCCCAAAACCTCAATTTTAGCCTCAGATCCCCCTCAAAGGCCCAAACCCCTGAATTTCACCTCAAATTCCCTCATCAGAACCTCAAAATGTTGAGTTTCGCCTCAAAAGCCTTCACAAAGGCCTTAAAACCATGAATTCCACCTCAAATCCCCTCGCAAAATCGCCAAAATGCCCAAATTTCACCTCAGTCCCTCACAAAGTCCCCCAAAACCCGGATTTAGCCCCCAATCCCCTCGCAGAGTACCCCAAAACCACTGAGTTTCACACCAAAATCCTCTCGAAGAGGCACAGAAATCCGAGTTGGGCCTCCAATCCCCTCACAAAGGGCTCAAAACCCTCAAATTTCACCTCAAATCCCCTCACAAAGTGCTCAAAACCCTCAAATTTCACCTCAAATCCCCTCACAAAGTGCTCAAAACCCTCAAATTTCACCTCAAATCCCCTCACAAAGTGCTCAAAACCCTCAAATTTCACCTCAAATCCCCTCACAAAGTGCTCAAAACCCTCAAATTTCACCTCGAACCCCCTCACAAACGCCCAAAACCATCGAATTTCCCCCGAAATCGCCTCATCAAGTCCCCCAAAAGAACGGATTGTGCCCCAAATCCCCTCACAAAGTGCCCAAAATCGTCAAGTTTCGCCTCAAATCCCCTCACAAAACGCCCCAAAATCATCGAGTTTCACCTCAAAGCCTCTCCAGAGCCCCCAAACCCTAAGTTTTGCCTTAAATTCTCACACAAAGTCTCCAAAACGTCGAATTTCTCCTGAAATTTCCTCACAAAGTGCCCCAAACCCTCCAATTTCCCCTGAAATCTCCTCACAAATTCCCCAAAAAGAAGAGATTTAGCCCCAAATTCCCTCAAAATGCCCCAAATCATCGAGTTTCACCTCAAAGCCTCTCCAGAGTCTCCCAAAACCTAAGTTTTGCCTTAAATTCACACACAAAGCCTCCAAAACGTCGAATTTCACCTCAAATCTCCTCACAAAGGCCCCAAACCCTCCAATTCCCTTCAAGTGCCCCAAACCCTCCAATTTCGCCTCAAATCCCCTCGCAAAGTGCCCCAAAATGTCAAATTTCACCTCAAATTTCCTCACAAAGTGCCACAAACCCTCCAATTTCACCTCAAATCCC
Organism: Eurypyga helias; assembly: GCF_000690775.1. Taxonomy (NCBI): domain Eukaryota; kingdom Metazoa; phylum Chordata; class Aves; order Eurypygiformes; family Eurypygidae; genus Eurypyga; species Eurypyga helias. The sequence goes on from NW_010228825.1 coordinate 3,872, forward strand.
CTTAAAGTGCCCCAAACCCTCCAATTTCACTTCAAATCCCCTCACAAAAGCCCAAAACCTCCAATTTCACCTCAAAATCCATCACAAAGTGCCCAAAACCTCAATTTTAGCCTCAGATCCCCCTCAAAGGCCCAAACCCCTGAATTTCACCTCAAATTCCCTCATCAGAACCTCAAAATGTTGAGTTTCGCCTCAAAAGCCTTCACAAAGGCCTTAAAACCATGAATTCCACCTCAAATCCCCTCGCAAAATCGCCAAAATGCCCAAATTTCACCTCAGTCCCTCACAAAGTCCCCCAAAACCCGGATTTAGCCCCCACCCATCGAGTTTCACCTCAAAACCCCTAAACCCGCCCCAAACCCCCGAATTTCGCCTTAAACCCTGACGAAAAACGCTCAAACCGTCCAATTTGCCCCGAAACCTCCTCGCAGCGTCCCCAAACCCCCGGGATTTCCCCCCGAGGCGCCCCAGGGCGTCGAGTTTCGCCTCCAGATCCCCCCCCGAGTGCCCCAAACGGGCGCCTTTTCGCCCCAAAACGCCGCTTTTCCCCCCTCAACTCCCCCCTAAAGCGCCGCGTGTCCCCTCGCCCACTCC
>NW_010228826.1:0-2076 GCF_000690775.1 Eurypyga helias
CCTCTAAAAGTGACAGGATTCACTCATGTCTTGGGGGAACGGATAATCGGTCAGGTCAGATCCTCCATCGTGTTTGGATACAGGAGCAGCAGTTTTCCTGGAAGAATGTCCACTTGTGATTTTTTTTTTTTTCCTCCTTTCAATTCACTTGCCCATTCACTTGCTCATTCTTCTAGGAGCAAGGTAGCTTTTCCATCCCACCTCCTCATATCTTCTCCGTGGTCTCACAGGTAAAACCAGACGGTACCCCATGATGGATACCTGTTGTGTTTCCTTCTTGGAGCAGAGGAACGCTTACTTCTGATAGCCAAAACACTGGCTCGCGCAGGGGGGGTTTAGAACATCTCCTTTTTGAATTGCTTAAAATCCTGAGACAGGCTCTCTACAGCTGAGACACAGGACTGTATGGGGGAAGAGACATGTTCCTCATAATCTCGGAGTCAACGATTCATCTCATCTACGGTTGGTGTCTTTTCCTCTCTCCAAGTTATTATTGCAAGCACACTAGAATATGAGAATGCTGCACTCTGCATTAACTTCTGCCACATGTGTAGAGTGCAGTGAACTTCATCTGGATCTGTGGGTGTTCGTGTATTTTTCAGGTCACAGTAAACTATCTCTAGGACTGCTAGTTCTCTTCAGTATTGGATACCTTTCTCCATGGTGTTCCATTTGCGTGGCTGGTGTGGCACACTTTCCTTAAAAGGATACATTTCCTTCACGCTGGTCAGGAGTCTTCTCCAGAGGCTGATGTTTTGTGTTCTGCTTTCAGTTTCTTTGTCAATGCCCCCTTCTCCAGCAGGTCACAGTAAACTATCTCTAGGACTGCTAGTTCTCTTCAGTATTGGATACCTTTCTCCATGGTGTTCCATTTGCGTGGCTGGTGTGGCACACTTTCCTTAAAAGGATACATTTCCTTCACGCTGGTCAGGAGTCTTCTCCAGAGGCTGATGTTTTGTGTTCTGCTTTCAGTTTCTTTGTCAATGCCCCCTTCTCCAGCAAGCGACCCCAACTGCAAAGATCGAGTGGTCACACCTGCTTCATCCTCTGTCTCTGACTCTTGGGACAGCTCTGCTCCTGTCTCCTTGTTTGTCTTTGTCTCTCGGGATGGCCCTGCTACCTCATCATCCTCTACCAGGTGGACTGATTTGCGTGTCCACTTCTTTTTCTTCACTGAGGCCACTGACACTGGTGCTTGCTGATAAGCGACAATGGCATTGGCACACAGGAGTTTGTGGAAGTAGAGCTGCTGTGGGCAGCGGGCTGGCCGTGGTGGGCAGTGACATAGCTATGGTTGAAGTCATGCGGGCTTGGGTTGCTGCCCTGGCCCCTGCACTAGTCCATGCTGGCCTCTTTCACATTATGGTGCCTGCACAGACCCTGCTTCTGCCTTGAGCACTGGTAGCGGATGGTGCAGTGTTCACAGATGTTTCTGAAACTTTACACATAATCACTAGGACATTTACTAGGAAGCTGATCCCTGGCCATAGGTCATACCAACCCCGTGAAAAATTGCCAAAATACTTGTATGCCTTTGCTATTGGCCTGAGAGAAGACGGAAAAAATTGGAATAATTTTTCCACATCCAGCCCAGCACCAAATAATCTCTTATATCGTCTGTGTACTCAAGGGGAAAAAGGGAGAGGTATAATTATGGAAAGCCTCCAGGAGATAACTCGCAATGTACCAGGGGGCTGACAATATTAAATACAGATAGAGGTAGACTATCCCTCCCAACATCAGCAACACACTAAAGAGTCTAACCAAGCCCAGCTCAAACATATAAAATTAGGGTAATCAGCAACACATGCTGTTTGGTCAGCAACTTAAAAAGCCCTGAACTCAGCTTCTGAATCAGCCACCACCACATTGTTATACAGATACTTATCACACACTAAGATCTGTTCTTATCTCAACCCTCTCAAGCCCCATTGGGTGCCAAAAAGAACTGTCCTGGTTTAGCCTTATCTGGCAGTCAAGTACCACTCATTTGCTCCATTACCTCTTCCTTCCACCCTCAGTGCAGGAGGAAAGTAAAGTCAAAAAGAAAGGAAAGCTCGTAAAAGTTGAGGTAAG
>NW_010228827.1:0-295 GCF_000690775.1 Eurypyga helias
TCTTTCAGAGATGATGGAGAGTGGCCCAGCTATAACATCTGTCAGGTCTCTCAGCACTCATGGGTGCATCCCATCAGGGCCCATGGATTTGTGGGTGTCAGGTTTGCTTAGCTGATCTCTAACCTGCTCATCCTCAACCAAGGGAGAGTTATCCTTACTCCACACGATGTCCCTTATCTCCAGCCTCTGGGATCCCTGAGGGCCAGCCTTGGTGGTAAAGAAGGCATTCAGTACCTTCACCTTCACCTTCTCTGTCACCAGGGCACCCTCCTCATTCAGCAGCGGGCCTACCTTT
>NW_010228827.1:403-4435 GCF_000690775.1 Eurypyga helias
TCCTCTGACAGTGTTCCTATACACTTCCCGAGTGGCCATTACCTTTTTCCACATTCTGTAAGCTTCCTTTTTCCACTTAAAATTTTCCCGAAGCTCCTTGCTCATCCATGCAGGTCGCCTGCCTCCTCTGCTTGATTTTATAGTCGTAGGGATGCACCGCTCTTGAGCTTAGAGGAAGTGTCGCTTGAATATTAGCCAGCTCTCTTGGGCCTCCCTAACTTCCAGAGCCCTAGCCCATGGGACTCCTCCAAGTAGGTCTTTGAAGAGGCTAAAGTTAGCTCTCCTGAAGTCCAGATTTTTAATCCTACTTATTACCCTGCTTCTTCCACGCAGGATCCTGAACTCCACCATTTCATGGTCGCTGCAGCCAAGGCTGCCCCCAACTTTCACATCCCCAACCAGTCCTTCTTTGTTTATCAGCACAAGGTCCAGCAGCACCCTTCTTCTTCTTGGCTCCTCCACCACCTGTGTCAGAAAGCTGTCATCAATCTTCTGCAGGAATCCCTGGACTGTGCATGCCTAGCTGTGTGGTTCTTCAACAAGTGTCAGGGTGGTTGAAGTCTCCCATGAGAATCAGGGCCTGTGAGTGTGAGGCTACTTCCAGCTGTCTGTAGAAGGCCTCATCAACTTCCTCTTCCTGATCAGGTGGCCTATAGTACACAGCCACAACAGTGTCCTCCATATGAGCCTGCTCGTTAATTCTTATCCATAAGCTCTCGACTCGTTCTTCATCCAGCCCTAGGCAGAGCTTGATACGTTCCAGTTGCTCTGTCACATAAAGAACAACTCCACCACCTCGCTGGTCTGTCTTTTCATGAAAAGCCTGTAACCATTCATGACACCGTTCCAGTCATGCGAGCTATCCCACCATGTCTCCGTAATTGCAATGACATCATGGCTCTGTGACTGTGCACAGATCTCCAGTTCTTCCTGTTTATTCCCCATGTTACATTCGACTGTTTGTTTAGTCACCGTGAGATACTTTTACAAAGCCTGTATGTCTTTGAGTTATAAATTTTCATAAAATGCAGCCAGATTTGTTCCATCATCTTTTAAACCTATGAGGAGATTGTCACATTTCAAATGAGACTGTGAAAACTCAGTTTATCCAACAAATTAAAGGGATCCTAACCCTCCAGAGTTGTGTATCAGAGACTCTCTGCTTGTCCCAGATGACTTACCAAACCCGTGTTTATGATCTGCAGGTTTAGATCTTTTTCTCTCATTTTAGTATTCAGTCATGTGGTTTGATTATAAGATCAAGTCAGTATTTTCAGCAGAAGTGACATCTTAGTCCTTGAAAATTAACAGTAGCCATCACTGCACAGTGGTAACACCAGTCCGCTTAAGTACTGTCCCGCACTTTGAGACTGCACACTGAATGAGTAGGCAGCCTTCCTCCTTCTGGTGATGATAGTTTGGTGGGGCCCTTTGTGTTACATACTACAGTCTTTCCACATCATGGGACTTTTTTCCTCAAGTTATGGAGGGCTAACACTCAGAAATGGGGAAATTGAAAGAATCATAGAATCATAGAATGGTTAGGGTTGGAAGGGACCTTAAAGATCATCTAGTTCCAACCCCCCTGCCATGGGCAGGGACACCTTGCACTAGACTAGGTTGCTCAAAGCCACATCCAGCCTGGCCTTGAAGACATCCAGGGATGGGGCATCCACAACATCTCTGGGCAACCTGTTCCAGTGCCTCACCACCCTCTCTGTGAAGAATTTCTTCCTGATACCTAATCTAAACCTCCCTGTTTTCAATTTGTACCCATTACCCCTTGTCCTATCACTAGAATCCAAAACATAGTCCCATACTAGCTACTCTGAAGAACATTAACTCTACCCCAGCCAAAACCAGCACAGCATCTAACTTTATGTCTTTCTGGCTTGTGCTTGATAGTGCTTGTGGTTACCTGGAACCATACCATTTTTCATTTATTTCATTTATTTTCTCACACTAATTGCATTATGGAAGTTATTAATTGGATATGTCTTGAGCTCTGCCTGTCTCCTCCGGACATTGCTCAGTGTTCTACTACCTCAGCATCTTGTGCATAAGTGACAGATGTTGTGCATGCAGTACTTCTACAGCTCTGCAAATACCCTCATGTATTCAATGTCATTTGTGATGCCAGGGTGAAGTCATATAAATGAAGTATTTCTCGAGGGATGATATGAGAATTTACCATGTCTACTTTTTTGGTTTGAACACTTAAGAAGATTCTTTGCTTAGTGTAGCTTTTCACTGGATAACACATTAGCAGCAAATTTGCACTTAGTTTTTCATGAAAGAATCAGAATAAACTGGCTTATAATTAACACCTTCCACTTCTGTGTGATTTGAATTGTATTTCAATATATATCAAAGTTCTGGCACACTGAAGGTGCAAAGTATTCATAGCATCTAAACAGGAAAACTTTTAAACATACAACATGTATGACAGACAACATCCACAAAATCTGACTCATGGAGAGTGGGGTGGGAAAGAAGGGTTTTAATATAGGCTTCCAGTCATACAACTTCCATACATGTCACCCACATGTAGTGTAAAATAAATTTATTTTTTACAGATAACTGTAATTATTAGTATGAAAATATCGGGGTTGTCTGCTTGTCTTTGAAGAAAGAATGAAGGACAGAACATGTTAAAGGTAGCAGTAATGCTGTATATGATTACCCATATCCAATGAAGGAAAATATTGGAGAAGTTCCTAGAGCCATTGAGGAAATTATGTAAATAGAACTGCAACCAGAGAGTGTCCTAAAAATTCAGCCAGTCCAGCCCGTAGCACTGACAGAGGATCAGCTTGCCTAGATCATCCCTGAAAGCAGTGCAACCTGTTTTTTTAATTTAACTTGTAGTCAAAAAAAGATCACAGTACCCTGAGGTAGCCTTGTCTGATTTTGTACAGGTAGTGGTTAGAAATGTTTTTCCACCAACCTTAGATATCTGTGGGAAATAATTTCTCATATGTATAGAATGAAAGCCTTCTCCTGTCCCCTTTTCTCTACATGAGCAGTCTTCTATATAAACTGAGACTTCTTCACCCTTTCTCCAGTGTTTAAAAAATGTGGATTGTAGTTCTTACTCTTTTCCGAACTTCCTTCAACTTCTCTATGTGTTTTTATGCATTTAACCCAAGATGCAAAACAGAATCCAGCTGAGGCCTCCACAGTGTTGGGCAGAATGTACCATCAGTGAAATTCATATGAATAAATAAAGCATAAAACCCCACAGTTTTGAATATTATGCTGTTGACTCACATTTATAGCAACTCAACACTTCTTAGGGTTGTCAACATCATTTTAAATTCCAGTTCTCTTCCCATCATGCTTTTGAATTTCAAACTTGTATTACGTCCAGCCTCCTTTCTTCAGTGAGTCCCATCCCTATGATTTCTCTTGGCATCTCCGATGTGTGGTTTTCTTGCCTGTAGAGTCTTTCTTTTTAAAGAGTGATTTTAAAAGACTGATTTCTTTTTATATCCAGTCTGCTGATAGTTACATAAATTCAGCACACTGAATCGAAGAGTTTGCCTACCTCTTCTTATGTAAATGTTATGTTTTGATATTTCATGTAGCTGATAAAATTGAAATAGTTAGGATTTTTCAAATCTGTAACTTAGGTAGGTAGTGAGAAAAATAAGAAAATACAAAGCAGTGGAGACAAAACATTAAAAGTATTTCTGCACAAGAAATATAAAGGTTTTCAAGCAACTTGGTTTTTTGCAAGTTAATGGCTTAATTATTTTGCAGATGAAGATCTAGTTTTAACATTATTTAAAGACTGGTTATGGAGTCTCTGAAAAATCTTGTTGCTGTACAGCTTTAAATGTCCAGAACAACTTTAGTATCTAGAACAAATGTCCTGCTTCCTTACTTATTTCTGTGCTTCCTTTAAAATCTTTTGTAGCAGGAAATAATTAATTTTTTCCTCTTTGTTCAAGTTTCTTTTTTTTTCAATCAGTTATTTTCCAGTGTTGGGTCACAGTGTTCAGTTTTTGTTATTGCTTGTATTTCCTTTCG
>NW_010228828.1:0-580 GCF_000690775.1 Eurypyga helias
AGGCACCTCAGGAAGTTGTTTTCTTCACCCTAGGAGTTTTACTTGTGCGAGCAGAAATGTGTCCATCGTTTCCAAACTGACTGCTCCCTTTAGCTCCATCTACCCCCTCCTCTCGTTTTAATTTTTTAATTTTTCCTCCCAAGATTGGAGTCCCTCTCCTCACTGCTGCTCGCTTAACTGTACGCCACAACCGCTGAATCTCTGGTTGCATTAGCAAAACCTCTCTGAGCTTTTGAAACCTCCCTGGAAAATATTTCCAGGAGCTCGGGTGCTGTGAGGACCCCAGTCCTGGTGTGATGGGGTCCCAACCTTGTCTGTCCTGGGACGCTGCAGTGAACAGCAGTCCAAGAGCTGCCCTGCCTGCCCTTGCTTGGAGCAGGGGGACAGGGCAGCACAAGGGGACCCAGCATGATGTGATGTGGCGCTGGCTCTTTCTGCGGGCTCCCACTCTGGGGGGGAAGCTGGGAGCCCGGCTTGTCACTGCCTGTCCCTGCTGCTGCTGTGACACATGTCTGTCTTGCAGGTCCAGCGGAGGGGCTGGGGTACGGCCGCACCTCGCCCTGCAGGGAGGAGAAGGCCA
>NW_010228828.1:685-13252 GCF_000690775.1 Eurypyga helias
GTGGTGAGTCCTGCCTGCCCTGAGCGGCTGCCTGACCCCTCTGCTTGCTCCGGGATCCCTGTGGTCACACCACGAGGAGACCCGGGGTGGACCTGCTTCTTCCTTTCTTCCCTGGCCCCACATTTCTGCCTGCTTGCCCCTTCTGCCCACGTTGTAATCGTGATGTCCCCGTGTGCCCTCTGCACCACTCTGAGCTGTCTGGTGGAAGCCCTGCCCCTTGTCCCCCAGTCCTGGTAGTGCCACCCACATCCCTGTCCCTGAACGTGGCTGCTGTCCCCGGGGAGGTGCCAGGGGACAGAGTCCTTCCCCGGGGTGTCTGCTCTCTGCCTGGCACAGCCGGTCCCTCTCCTGCCTCCAGCTGGTACCACGGGGCCATCAGCCGGACGGACGCAGAGACGCTGCTCAGGCTGTGCAAGGAGGCCAGCTACTTGGTGCGCAACAGCGAGACCAGCAAGAACGACTTCTCCCTCTCCTTGAAGTGAGTGAGCCCAGACGGGGCTGGGGGGCGGGTGGCTGGACCTACAGGAGAGGTGACCTGGCGCCGTGGGTGACCCCTTGCGAGCGGTTGCCCCATGCAGGTGTGTGCCCGTGCAAATGGGGTAACTGGGGGGTGGTCAGAAATGGCTGGAATATGAAGTCTGCACTTCCCTGTGGTGTGGAACGGGCTTCTGGTTTGGTACCTGGCAAAAGTTTCTCTTGGGAAGGCTCGTAGATCTGGAGGCACTCTGCTTGTCCCTCAGCAGTGCTGGTAATCCCTCGGATGGATAAAATAATGCACCTCACTGCTCACTTGAATGTGTCTGGTTACAGCTTCCAGCTCTGACTTCTTGTTACTCCTTTATTTTGTAGCTTATTTTCATGGGTAAATGAGGTTTGTGTGATCCCATTGTTGACGGAAGCGCGGGTATCCATCCCTGCCTGCCCAGCCCGTGTAACCATTGAGGCCCTTACTCAGCTGTGCTGTAGAGAGTGCTCTACCCTGCTTGGGAAGCAAGGGAAGTGAGGGAAACCTCACTTCCACAGCGCGGCTTGGTTTCTGCTCAGGTTTCTTGGGAGGGGAAGCTTTGCACCCTCCCCAAGTTTTCCAGATTCCCTTGGTGCCAGAACTGCATGAAGCATCCCTGCACATGTCCTGCCAGGAAGAAGCTGCCCATAGCTCCTCATCCAGCTCTTCCATGACTCTTTGGACAGCCTAAACCCACAAAATCAAAGCTGTTACTATCCTTAGGATGATGATGGATTAGCAAATACCTTCTTGCCCTCCTGCTGGGCGAGTATATTAGCTCTGTTCCTGGCAGATGTGAAAGAAGTATTTATTGAGCACTTCAGTCGTCTCTGTCCAACAACCTGCCACATATCCCTACGCTTTTCTCAATATACTGTGAGTTTTCCTCAGCGGTCTCTGTATCTGCATTGCTCCCTGCTGGTTTCAGCCTCCCCTGTTTATTTCCCAGGGACACAATTATGAGTTAGATTGCTCGGTCTCTCTATTTTTTTACACGTTTTCGCTGCCTTCAACGCCAAGCCAGGGCAGATCTTTAGCTGAAAATATTCTTTCTTCCTTCTGCGCTTGTAGCTTTTAGATCAGACAACAAACCTTTCCAGAAAACCTCCCTCATTTCTTTTTTTTTTTGTCTGAAGTTTTACTGATGTTTTAGTTTTCTCAATATTTTTACCTTGCCCTGCTTGCAAGCCATTTTGAAACAACAGCTCCTGCTGCTCAGTGAGCTGTAGTCAAGGCTGTGAGAGGTCCTCTCAGCGATCACCTCGTGGGTGGCAATAGCCAGCATGTGTATTGGAGAACTTGGAAAGTGGTCTTGGAATTGTGGATGGAGCTCCCTCCCTGGCCAATATGTGTGTGTCTTTCCATCACCTCTCTATAAGCCAGCCACCCATTTCTTTGGGTTTTTTTCCATAGTTCTTACTGCCCATCCTTAGGCTCGTGGCAAACATGGCCAAATCCTCGCCTCAAACAGCACGTGCAGCTGGGACATTGCAGCAGCGTGCCACCTCCCCAGAGGAGACTGCAGCCCATCCAGGAGCTGCTCAGGCACTGCCTGTCCACCGTGCCGTTCTTGCAGAGGGCCTACAGCCTCAGGAACGTGATTTTTACTCTGTTGCCTTTCTCTATAGAGCCTTTTCAAGGAAAATCCCCTGGGATGCTTTTTATAGAGCTGTAAGCTGGCTGTCTGCATCTCTATTTTTTCTTGAACTCTTTTTTATTTTTTTTTCCTTGAAGAAGGTGGTGCAGCGGCGGAGATGGTCTGAAAGACAGCTCAGGTACTGACCTAAAGCCCTTTTGTGCGGCTTTAAAGGAAAATATGCACAGAGGAGCAGCAGGAGAGGCTGTACCCATAGTGTGTCAGGTAGCTGGAAGGATTTAACCCTGCTGTGACAGTCCTGGCTGGCCCAGGCTAGGCAGCACCATGTTGCCTCAAACACTCCAGGAATGAGTCCTGGCTCAAGCCTCTGAGAGTGGTTGAGGCCACGCTGCAAAGGTTTGGGCCATTCATGTCCGAGATGCTCAGCAGGAGCAGCACTTACCCCTTGTCCTCGTCCCATCCCTGCTGCTGGCTGTGGGGTTTGCAGTGTTGCATTACACCAGGGGTCTGATCTTGGTCACGTCCCTGAGCTTGTGACAAAGACCTGCGGAGCGGTTTGGGCAAAACTCACCCAGCATCACCTCTCTGTGGAGCTGTGTGGCAGTGCTCTGGACCAGCACTGATCCTGCAGCGGGGTCCTGTGCATCTCTCCCCTGCCAACACTAGGCAAGGGTCCGTCTGCAGACGGGGCGCAGGGCTGAGGGCGGCATCCATGGGCAGCTGTGCATGTTAGCGGTGTGACCATCTGTGTGTGTGCAGGATAAAGCCGTGCAGCACCCGCAGCTCTTCCCAGTGCCCTGCTGCTGGGACACAGGATGTGGCCGGCTATCACTTTTCCTTGGCCCCTGGCAGGGGACTGCGGTTCTCCTCCCTGCTCTCCCCCGGGGCAGCCGGCTCCTTGCCTCTCGGCGCTAAATGGATTGCAGAGCCATTCTGCTAATGTAGCCAGGCTGTCCATTACGGGTACCGGGGGGATGGGACCGGCCTGCGCAGCGCTGGAAGCGGCTCAGCATTGCTGATGAGGTCCTGTCTGCTTTTAAGTCATCAATATTTTGCCGTAATGTGCATTCCAGACGCTGCAGACAGGCTGTGGCTCTCCTCAGAGACGCAAATTAATAGCAACAGGGCCATTAGCCCGTCACTTGGAATCAGTGCTCGTGGCAGGATCTGCCTGCGCAGCCTCGCGTGGCTCGGTGCCCGTGCTGTGCCGGGAAATGGCCTCACTACGCTGAGCGGGTTTTATGGAGCCTGCAGTGCTGGTGTGCGGGGGGGGCAACGGGCTGTGGGCTGAAGGAGAAAATCCTGTTTTACCACGGTGCGGCTGGGGATACGTGAGCTGAAGCCCTGCTGTGCAAGCCAGCCGGTTGCAAAAGGGGCTTTTCCACACGCCCCAGTGTCACCCTGCAGTGAGAGCTGTGCTCTCGCTTCCCTCCCTCATGCCCCCACCCCAGTCTTGGGTGCCATCCTTGCCCCCGGATGGACTCCTTGCACCCCACTGCCTGGCTGTGCTCCCCGGGGGGGGACACAGTGCAGCGTTGCCAGCCACGTCCCTCCCTTGGGCTGCGGGCTTCATCTGGAGTTGGCCAAGAGCAGGATGGTGTGGGTAGGGCCATGGCTGGGGAGAGGAGCCAGCAGCATCCTCCAAAGCGTGTCAGGGGCAGGCTGCCTGTCTGGGGGGGAGGCAGGAGCCAGCTGCACCCTCTAACCCTGCTTCGTTCTCTCCTTGCAGGAGCAGCCAGGGCTTCATGCACATGAAGCTGTCCCGGACCCAAGAGAACAAGTACGTGCTGGGTCAGCACAGTCCGCCCTTCGACAGCGTGCCGGAGATCATCCATCACTACGCCAGCCGCAAGCTGCCCATCAAGGGGGCTGAGCACATGTCCTTGCTTTACCCGGTGGCTATCCGTACCCTATAGTCCTCATCCACCACGAGCCAGGCTCAAGGTCGGGTGCACCCGAAAACTGGCCCATCTGTAGGGCCACGTGCTACCATGCCAAGGACGGGCTCCGGAACAGCAGCCCGCGAGCAGCTCGCTAGGCACGGCCGGAGCTGTTGGGGATTGCTGCAGACGGACCCCTTGTCCCACTCTCTCGGGGGGGCTCCCGTGCGCCGGTTTGCCTGCTGGGACGACGCCGGGAGGACCCTGCATGAGGAGCTGAGAGGGGCTCGCTGGCTGCCCACTGCCCTCGCCTGCCTCCAGGCAGAGCTCAGGACACAAGGACTGGAGCTGGGGCCTTGGAGGGGCCTTGGGGGGGAGGCGATGTGCAGGAAAAAGGGGAGGAATCATCAGTTAACCCGCCTGAGGTGCCTCCATGAGGGTGCCTGGCTCTGCCCACAGGAGACGAAATGGCTGTGCCCGCAGGCGAGGAGGCTGGGGGGTGCGAGTGGGGGCCTGCCTGGGGATAGTGAGGGACGGGGGGACAGGCCAGAGGTGGCCCCCACCCACATAGGTGCTCGGTACTCACTGCCATCCTTTGCCAAATGTAAATAGTGACCGGTCTCGGCCGCGCGTGCAGCACCGCTGCCTAATAAAGCGGTGCACGGTCGCATCCTGCTCCATGTGGACCATGTGCCTGTCATCCCACCACCTCGAGTGGGGGATTGGTGTGGCAGAATGGTGGGGAGGGGGATTTTATTACACAAAAGCTCAAAGTGAATTGATTTTTCCTTCGCTCTTGCGTACACTGAGACCCACGTGCCCGAGCGGTCCAGCCAGCTCACCTCTCTGAGATACGAGACCAGGGATGCCAGTGGTCGTGTCTTTGCTGTGTCTTTGGGACCCTTTGTGGGCAGCAATGAGCTGATTTTGGACTCGCCTGTTATTCTTTGTAGAAGAGGGTGCTGTTTGGGATCTTTTGACTCCCTGTTTTTCTTCACCCTTCATAAGTCTTAGGCAAAATCCCCGAATTTCACAGATCTCCTGATCTCCTCCTCTGGGTATTTAGTGGCTCCAGTCCTGTTCTGTGTCTTCCTGACACCTTGTCTTTGGGCCAGCGTGCTGTTTCTCTTTATTTGGCTGAAGCTACATCTGGTGCTCTGTAGCACTTACTGCATACCTTGCCTTTTAACCTTGTTCCTGTTGTTGTTTGCTACTGTACCCACATACGTGTGTTTCCTCCATCCGTGCATCCGACTAATTCTCAGTCCCACTGTTACTCCTCTGCAGCGTGTTCCCTTTTCCCTCTGCTCCCCCGGTGGTCCTGCTGTGCTCAGCAGAGGGGATGCAGTAGAAAATTCACTGCTGGGCTAGCAAAAACTTCTGCATCGGTGGAGCAAAGCACTTGGGGCGTTTGTGGGATGTGTCAGCGGTGACGGTGAAAAAGCAACATCCTCCCCACTGCCTGCTCCTAGGAAGAAGCTGGTCCTGCAGGTTTGATGGGGGGACGAGGAGGTGATTGATGGGACTGCGGTGACCTTGAGTGGGTGAGTGCTGCAGCCACAGCAGGAACCCTGCTTTCCCACCTGGGGCTCTGGGGTTTTCCAGGCTCAGTCTGTAGCTGGGGGATCGCTGTCCCAGCTGCCCATCGTGGCTGCTGTGGGGACCACTGGGCATGGCCAGTGTGGTTCCCGAGTGCTCGCAGCGGTTGGGAGCGGTTGGGAGCCTGCAGAAACTATTCCTGAGCCTCTGCCACTCCTTAAAAGGCAGCAGTTTGAGCTCATCGGGCGCCCGGTGTCTCCTTACAGCCCTGCTTGGCTGCTGGCAGCTCCCCGGCTGCTTCTCTCCATCCCAGGGAAGCATCTTGTCCAGTGGGGACAGAGGCGACTCCAGCTGGAGGGTTTTCCTCCTGGCAGTGCCACGCCAGAGCCTGCAGAAAGGGCAGGAGATGCAGAAAACTGCAGAGATGCTCTTGGAATGCCCTTGCTGCATTTAAAGGACCTTTAGCAGCCTTGCTGTGCCCTGATGGCTCCAGCACAGAGCTCATCCCGGGGGATATTCTGCCTTCTCCGTGGCTGCGGCTGGCAAAGCAGAGGCTTCTCAGGTCCATGCAGGCAGGGAATGAAGGCACAGGAGACCCTCCTCATGTATCGCGTTGTGGGTTTTTTCTTGAGAAACTGTGACAAGGAGCAAACTGCCTGGCAGCCAGTGCTGGCTGCACCAGTGAGCTCACAGCCTTAGGGTGAGATCCTGCCCGATAAGCCTGGCTCCATCTCAGGGGCATCCCTGCCGAGGGGTGTGAGGCCCGTGTGCCTCATACCAGCTCCCCAGAAACAGTCACGGACTAGCAGGACTGCTCTGGAGCTGGGCTTTGTGTCCAAGTGCTTCAGCTATGCAGCTCAGTCCTCGTGGCAATTACATCCTCATCAGCGCTCCCTTCTCCAGGCTGAAGAAGCCCAACTCCTCAAGCATCTTGTACAAGATGTTCTCCAGCCCTGACCATCCTAGTGACCCTCTGCAGGATTCTCTCCTTGTGCTTGGATTCCAAATCTAGACACTATCTAGATGTGGCTTCACCAATGCCAAATAAAGGGAAATAACCACTTCCTTTGACCTGCTGGCTACACATATATGGTAACTTAAGTTGGAAGGGACCTCAGGAGGTTTCCAGTCCACCTTCCTGCCCCAGGCAGTGTTAGCATTCACCAGGGTCAAGAAGAGCCTTTTTAGGGAAGAGCCAGCCCACAGCTTGACCTCGGGCCAAGGGATGGATGGATGTGATCTCAAATGGGGCCGATCCAAGCAGGTCCTGGGTACTGTTTGGACCTGGGGAGGTCTCATCTTGGGATTCCCACAGAAAGTATATGACCCTGGGCCTGGCTGGTGCCATCTTCTGTGATGGGAGCTGATCAGGAGCTCCCCAGAAACTTGGATTGAATCTCTTGCAAAGGTATTTCAGTGCTACCTTTTGCTGTCACATGAATGAAACATGTGTTGTTTGGAAATAAGGAGGAGTGCAGGGGCGGGGAGGAGGGCGGGAGCCATGTGACAGGGCTAGAGGTTATGGGGGATCCCCATTCATGAGAATGCTAATCCTCAGGACAGACAAGGCCCTGAGCACCCTGATGTGGCTTTGAGATTAACCGCATAGGGAACATGAAGGGTGACCAGAGACCTTTGTGTAGCGTTTCCCAATCCACTTGTCCCGGCAATCCGCTGTGTTCTCCCAGCTGCCTCTGTTCTCTGTCCCTCCTCCCTGCAAATGAAACAGCTCTGTCATTCATCGCCTGATCTCTAGTCCCTTGCTAAGCCCTCCATAATCGCCAAGCTGTTTTAGCATGCTGCATGCCCCGATAATGAAGGAAGGAAGTTTGTTTCGTAATTGGATTAGCACTGCTGGGAACATGCTCTCGCACGGCGGTCAGGGCTGAGCTGGCGCGGCCCCTGAGCCCTGTGTCGCTCTGCCTGGTTGCGGGCCAGGCTGGGGCTGTGCTTGCTCCTGCACAGGGCTTCCCTGGCCAAAAGACGTAGTCTTGCAGGAGGAAGGCAACCGAGGGAGGTGAAAGGCTGATTCGGAGCAGAATCACAGTCCCTAATGTCTCCCACCTGCTGGAAATGAAGCACTTTTGGGTTAGCCTCAAGCCCGACATCAGCCTCATCAGTCCCAGCACAAGCCATCAGGGCTCCTGAACACCTCGTAGGCTGGAGAGCATCACCAGTAACTGATCCTTGTGGTACCCGGTAAAACCTTCAGATGTGTGTAGGGTGTGGTCCCCCATCTGTGCCCCCTCCCTGCCCCTCTGGCCTGGAGAAGTTCCCTTAAACCCAAGCCTAGTAATTTGTTTAAAACCCCAGCCCTAGCAGTGATGCCTAAGTTGCTGGAATATCACTGAAAACACAGGGCCCTGTATTCTGCCTCCAACCACAGCAATCTGCAGAAGGATGAAATAACCCAGTAACTCAGCTGCCAAAGTTTATAGCTAAGGAGAGAAATTTGTTCCTGATCCCTGCAGGCTACCAGCGAAACGTGCAGTGTAGCACATATGTAGCACACACATGCATATGGCACACATGTGGCCCTTCTGAATGCCTCCTTTCAAATCTAGTCGTAAAGACCAACATATTTGACACAAGGGGCAAGTTTCAGCTCCTAACTCAGAGACCACCCTCACTCAGTCCCTTTGGTACGCTTCCCCAGTGTTGTCTTAAATGAGTTACTTGTTTCCTGGTACTCAGTCTGAAAATTGTCCCAAAACGTCCACGCTTTGATACCTCCACCTAATTTTCAGTCTACCCTTGTGAGCAGTTCTCTCCTTGCGCAATTTTGGAGGCACGTCTCCAAAACAGCATGCTCAGGCAGATCTTCCGGGTGAGATCTTCCCAGGGCTTTGCTAGGGATGTGGCTGTGTCCCTCTCAAAATCGCATCCCAGGCATGATGACTCCATGGTGGAGGAACAGTGTTAGAAGCATCTCCTTGCTCAGAGACACCCCTCTTCATACTACCCATCATTTACTTGATTAACTGGTTCCTCCTCTGCTGTATCAATACCCGTGACTTCCAGCACTGGAAACTGCTGCATATTGGGTGGCAAATGAAAGTAATTCCTTAAATCTAACCAGCCTAAATGAGCTGGTTCACCTTGTCTGAGATAATGATCAAAGAAAAATCATTCCGTTATACTGAGACAATGTATCTGTGATAAATTCTGTTTCCATGTGCCTTCCTCTCTGGAATCTGGGTTTCCTTCGAAAAAGCCTCAGAAGGGTATGAAAGTCTAGATGTGTTTTAATCCCTCTTTTCCCTTTTCTGGATGTGGGAGGCACATTTGCTGCATTTGTTTGCTCTTTCAGCCATATCCAGGTTATCCTAAATCTAGTCCTTCCTTCACAGTGAGGTGACCTTGCTCTTTTTCTCCTCGATCTCATGCAGCACCTCCTGGTTGACCCTCATCTCATGCATTCAAAGTGTGTCCTCATCTGGTGGTCCTGCCTCAGGCATTCTCTGTCCTTCACATCATGCTCAGCCTGATGCTCAGCCTGCACAGCTACAAGTTTTTCTCTCAATTTCCGGGATAAATGTATGCATGCTGAATTTTTCTCCATTAAAAGGCAGTGCACAGCAAGTCCTGATGTGTGCCTGCATGGGACCGATGAGCTCTCTGCACATGTGTGTCCTCTCACTGTTCCTCTATGGGGTAGCCTTGCTGCGTGTGTACCGTGCACTGTGATTTACTGCCCATATGTAGCATTACAGCCGCTCTGCGCATGCACAGTGTCCTGATTTACTGCGCGCATTAAGGGCTACCTCTGCAAATTCACAGCACGTCTGGTTCTAGTGCCTGCGCTCAGCGCGCTCTCTCTGACCACGCACAGCGTGTCCTGATTTACAGGGAAGGCTCTTGTATCTCTAGCTCTGTGTAGATCACCTTGAGTCACTGCTCACACATGCCACTGCCCCTCTCCAAGGGGAACAGTCTGCCTGATTTGTCCCTCGTGCATGCGGCAGTCTTGGATTTACTGCGTGTGCAATGGGTGGGCGCTCCGTGCAGTGTAATGTGGCCCCCGCGTGCTCACAACATCCTGATTTATTGCACGTGTGTTAGCTGCTTTCTGTGTGTGTGCAAGGCACTAGCACTGTGTCCCGACTTCTGAGCAACCCCCACCTCTAGCTGGTGATCTGTGATAAAGACTGCGGGTCCTGTGCTGTACTTAATTCTGTTTTCCTTCTGCATACGTGGGCTGTCCAAGCCTCCTCTGCCCCCATCTGCTCTGCCCCTCTTGTAACCGCGTCTTACAAGGGCTGATATGCAGCCTGGCACCACCATCCTGGGCTGTCCTGGCTCCGGAAACCATTGGATGTGTGGTGACTAGGTGTTAAAATCCTGCCAGGAGTAGTAGAGATGGGCAGCAAGACCCAGAGTCCTGCTGGATGTCATTTAAGCCAGAGTCCCAGGTGCTCCCCAGCTTGCAGCTCCAGTAACTTGAGGGGATGTTTATGGGATCCCAATGACCTCCTCTATTGCCCTGTTAGTTTGGGAGAGAAAAACTGGGATATCACAGACCCCAGAAGGCAGAAAGGACCATGGAGCCTGGAGGAGAATGTTGTCACTCAAAGGAGTTGCAGAATGTGCCCATCCATGCCTAGACCGATAAAGAGGAAAGCATGACCCACAGCCATGGCCTATGGCAGCCTGTGAAGGAAGCACAGGAGAGGCAGGGTGTCCCATCCCTTGCCCTGGGTACGGTCTCCTGCCCTGTTTGTGATGCTGGTCACCAGAGAATGCAGGGAGAGCTGCCAGCCGGAGCTGACGGGCTGGGAAGGAGGAGGTACAAGGTGGGACTTCTCCACTGTGCTGTAGGGAAGGTGGTTCTTCGTTTTCTTCTTTCCCAGAGTGAGGCCGAGCTAAAAAGCATCTTGCCCTCTTCTGCTGTCACTTGCAGCTGAGCTGGAGAGTGAATCACCCATGTGGTCAGGGCTCTTGCCCTTCTGTTTGACTTCCAGCCAGTCCCAAAGGAAGCAGCACATCACACACCAGAGCAGGCAAGAAAGCAAGCACAGGGATCTTGTGTGGACCCCTTTGAATCGCAGACCCCGCACTGCCCTGCTCAGCTGAGGGTCCCTCTGAAAGTCCATCATTCAGGACGACCCTGGGGTTTGTGTCTCTGGCGCTGGCAGCCCCACAGACCACATGGTAATTCACGCTGGCAGCAGCTGCTCCCGTTATCAGCACCGTGATAATCGTCCCTGCTGGGCTGGTCCCGCTCAGGGCCATTAGCATCAAGATCCTTCTTTTATCATCACACATCTCATTCCCGTCTTGGCAGCTGCAGTAAATGTCTGTCTGTTAGTGAGGCCTGACGCCCCGTCAGGATGCAAGGTCGGGTTGCCCTGTGGCGGGTGATGATTTTGACAGCTCGCAGGTTGCTCGGGGTGCGGAGTGGGAGCGTCTCTCTTCCATGGCTTGATGCAGGGACGAGGTGGGGGTCTCTCGATGGGAGGGGGGACATCCCTGCGTTGCTCCCTCACGGTTCGGCTCTCCATTCAGGAGCGCAGCTTGTCCGTCTGTGGTCTCTGCTTGTGCCGAGACAGGGAGAGCGGGGACAGGCGAAACCTCCCTGATGGCAGAGACGCTGCTCATTTCCATTTAGATAGAGGAATTTCAATCTCAGCTTGATGTCTCCTCGCCACGGTGCAACTCAAGACCCAAATTTCCAATTTTCTTCCCCACGCAATGCCAGATGCTCTCTGCTGGCTTGGGAACTGAAGCACGTTAGAGACGCTGCAGCCTGGCAGAGGCAGACAGTTGGGTACGTGAACATGGGCGCAGCTTGACAGGACGGCTGGCACGTATGGCTTCTCTGCACCCAAATTTGCTGCACTGCCTGTGGCCCAAAGCGCAGCCATTGCCTCTCATTAGCCCCCTTCCATACCCTTGTCCAGGGACAGGAGATTAATATCCCCATCCAGAGTTGGCCCCTGTGATACAGGATCTGGATCAGTTGGGGGACAGAGGATGGTCACACAAGAAGTCACCCGGATGACCACAGCGATGAGGACAACCAGCTATTTGTGTCTTTCAGTGGGAAAAATGCAAGAATAAATCCATCAAGGGGGTGGGGTGGCCTTGTTTGCTGTCTACATCGAGTACCTGTTCACCTACCCACCGATAAATGGCTACAAGGAAGCTTGTGATCCTCTGTGTGGTGTCACCCACCACGTACTTAGCATGTCTGTTCCTGTAGGAATAAAGAACCACCAGAGTTTCGCTCAAGCCAAAAACGTGACACCTTGTGGAAAAGAAGCTGGAGAGGGTTGGTTGGGGCTGCCACAACCGGGCGGGTGACGCCTTCCTGTTTGGAGGTCCGGGGCAGGTGTCCACCAGCAAGGCGGAAAGCCTTATAGAATCACAGACTGGTTTGGGTTGGAAGGGACCTTAAAGCCCATCCAGTTCCAACCCCCCTCCCATGGGCAGGGACACCTTCCACTAGACCAGGTTGCTCCAAGCCTCATCCAGCCTGGCCTTGGACACTGCCAGGGATGGGGCATCCCCAGCTTCTCTGGGCAACCTGTCCCAGTGCCTCCCCACCCTCTCCATGAAGAACTTCTTCCTGATATCTAATCTAACCCTGCCCGCTTTCAATTTAAACCCATTACCCCTTGTCCTGTCACTACAGGCCCTTGTAAAAAGTCCCCCCCAGCTTCCTTGTAGCCCCTTCAGGTACTGGAAGGTGCTATAAGGTCTCCCCGGAGCCTTCCCTTCTCCAGGCTGAACAAGCCCAA
This sequence comes from Eurypyga helias, assembly GCF_000690775.1. Taxonomy (NCBI): domain Eukaryota; kingdom Metazoa; phylum Chordata; class Aves; order Eurypygiformes; family Eurypygidae; genus Eurypyga; species Eurypyga helias. Next base: position 12,947 of record NW_010228828.1, read on the forward strand.
CTCTCTCAGCCTGTCCCCATAGCAGAGGGGCTCCAGCCCTCGGAGCATCTCCGTGGCCTCCTCTGGACTCGCTCCAACCAGTCTATATCCTTCTGGTGTTGGGGGCTCCACAGCCGGACGCAGCACTCCAGGTGGGGTCTCCCCAGAGCAGAGGAGGGGGGAGAAGCCCTGAGAAAGGGGCCTGGCTTCAGCGGGGCGGTGAGGGAGGTCACCCTCAGCGAGCTGAGGGCCCGTCCCGGTGCGGAGAGCAGGTAACCGTGGAGGAGGTACACGTAGACACTCGGGAAGGCGGCCCACAACGAATGT
>NW_010228829.1:0-5266 GCF_000690775.1 Eurypyga helias
CGCAGTCGGGCAGCAGCTGCCCCGATTCGGGGGTTTCTGGGGGGCAGAGAGCTGCCCTCCGCTCGCACGGCTCACCCTCCCCGAGCTGCTGCTTTAATTTCCATTGATCATTCTGACTCCAAACCAAGGCTGCAGCTTCCCGCCCTCCGGCTGCTGTCACCAGTTCTAGGTCACGGCGTACTTGCTGTTCCACCAGCCAAGTCCCTGCTGGTAGCCAATCCTTCCGTGAGCCTTCCCCTGCAAAGCCCAGGTGAAGAGTTTTCCAGATGGGACCATCCCCTCCTGACAGGGCTTTCACCTGAAGTGCTGATCACAAAAGCATCGTGCAGATGCTCCATCACCTCTGTCACCCCGCTCAGCCCCACAGGAGCTCTCAGATCTCGCAGGCACTAAGCTGCTTGGACGTGACTTGCCATGATGACTGTTCTTTGATTTCTAGGAGATCGTAAATAAACTAGTTATTTGTGCGTTGCACTCCCAGCAGTTAAGAACCGGAGACGTTCATAAGCAATTTTTCCTTTCTTTTTAGATGCAAGCTTCAAATAAAGAATCATCTCCTCGCTAGCCTAGTCAGGCTGTCATCTTCCTTCTCCTGACAGACGCTGAGCCCACGCCTAGCTGGAAGCGTTCACAACAGCAGTTACGGAGCGCTGGCAAAGACATAACGGGTCAAAATCCCCTCCTAACACACATTCCTCAGCAGGGTTACATTCGACTGGCATAAAGCCACCTCATTCCTAAGAGGTGACTGGAGGTCGCAGCACGACCCGTAACTGAGATCCCTTCCCCGCACCTAATCTCCCCCCGCTTCCAGCTTCAGCTCCCTCAGCAACGCCTTCTGAAGAGCAAACATCGCAGCACGGGGTGTTACGCCCCATTTTGGGGGAAAACTCTGAGGTGCGACGTATCTCCTATGTGAGACAAACAGCAACGTGAAGTGAGTTGAGTCATTTCTTGCCCAGATGTGGACGCAGATGTGACCACGCAGCCGACTGCAGCGCCGGTGCTGCGAGCGTGGCTGCGCCTGAGCAGGAAGGCGGCCAGTTTGCAGTGGAACTATCCGTCAAAAAAATAAGCCTTCCTTTCCTCTCGTTTTGGTCGCCTTCCAACAGAAATACAACTCCTACAACTCGCAGGAAACACTGGAATGATACACAAGCTTCTAGCTGAGGCATCTAGTTAAAGCCCTGTTATCCAAAGAGTCCATAATATCTAGCCAGAGATTTAACAGCAGCTTCTAGAGATTTGGCAAAACCTCACACGCTGCAGAGGCACTCGGATTCTTTCTCGCTAGATTCACTGCTTTCTCATCTTTTCCATTATTCAGGTATTTTTGGGAAGTCAGGCAGCAGAGGGAAAACAACAAGAAGTTTATTAGCACGTTTAGTAGCTTGTGTTGCTCAGTGTGGGGCTGAAGGCAAAGAAATTTCTGCTAAAAGGAGCCCAGGATTTTGGCATCTACCACGCAGATGCATCAAGAGTCGTTGCCAATAGTCGTGGCATCGACTTGCTCCATGAATCTGGTCCTGCCCCTCACCTTTCTGCAGGTTAGCTAGAGAGTACTCACTCGTTTTCTCCTGCCTTCCTCAATTCCGGCATGCTCACCGTCATTCCGGTTGCACGAGAAGACTGCTGGAAATCGCTCCGTGCTGGACTTGGGCGTTATCACCTGCTGTCAAATGCTGAGGAGGCTGGGCAGCTTCAAGCAGAGCAATTTGTTACGTCGGCACGTTCTTAAGAAGCACTCACAATCGCAAAGAACAACAGGAATGCTGCTGGAGAGAGAACTGCAGCAGAACACATGGCTTTCAGACTTTCTTCAGGATGGTGTGCTTTCTAGCAGAAACACTGGCTCCTTTGTAGCAAGCACGAGCCTAACAACATGCTTCCTTTCCTGAGCAATCCTGTGGAAGCACTCCTTAGGCCCTAGGCTGAAGGATAATAACAGAAAGGTCCCCCTACAACGAGAATGAAGTGCAGGAAGCCTCATAAGGGCACGGCTGTAGTGGCTCACACCAACGCTTTCTTTTAGCCCATGCTGCCTAGAATCCTGTCACAGGCTCCAAACACTTCTAGCTTGGGGATGTTCTCAGCCTGAGGCAGTCCGTCCACGTAACCCTCCTAGTAACCTCCCTAGTAACCCCCCACAGAGCTCTCTGTTAGTACTACTTCTCTCTTGAGCTAGAACCTTTTTGCATTCACAGCATCCTTTACCTAGGAGTTGCACCACCCCTTAGCCAGGGCACGGAGAACCACCTCCATCTGTTCACTGGGAACACAGCTCCAGCTAGTTAGATTTGATTAACCAGGTTCCTGCATGGGAAGAGACACAAAACAGTTGGAACCTGCCCCTTAAGCAGGCTGAAGTACCAGCGCCTTCTGAGATCCTTGCAGTGGCCGTATTCCAAGTCTTTGAACCTTTCCCAGTTCCTCTGCGTCCTTCTAGAGACAACAGGCCGTGACCTGCACGCAGTGTTTAAGACGGAGGTGAGTCATGTCGGAGATAGCTCACAGTACTGCTTAGCTTTTTGAAGGGTATGTACACCTCAGGTTTACCCTTTGCAAAGAGACGAAGCCTCACCCCATTTCACACACGTTCATCAAACGGTGCTGGCGTGGCAACGCTAGTCTGCTCCCGAGATGAAGTCATTCCCTGCAGTCAACAGGCCGAACCCTGGGTCATCAGTTATTTCGTGCTGCGCCAGAGTTTGAGGATCTTCCCTAGAAAACAGCAGCAGGGAGGAGAAAAGAGAAAACACACACATGCTCCACCAATAAGCTGGGTGACTACAAAGTCATCCCGATGCTGAGGTGTCTCCCCTATAGCCGTGCAAGCGTTGGGAGCACAGAACGCCATCGGCAGTGTCTGGCAGTATCCCCACCCCGAGCATGACAAACTGTAGCAGCCCCTCACGTACACAATACACACTACGAGTCTAACTTCAGAGCAAAGCCAGATCTGGTTAGTTTGCATCTAAAATTTAATGATAGAGGGAAAGGGTGCTCATTAACTTCCTCCTTAAAGAAGAGGTTTGTCTCTCCCTGGCCTCTTCCTAAAAAAAGAAATATTTTTTGTTTTACCAAGAGGTTTCTTGTGGCTTGACCACAAGTTTTCAATGTGAGTTTGCTGGTTTTATGTATTTAAAGCAATTAACAGTTGTTTTGCGAAGGCCAGCTGTTAGCAATTCTAATGCTTCTTTCTGCTTATTGGGGGCAGCTGGAAAAGACACAGAACAGTAAGGAAAAGCAAGATTACTAGCATAACCATTATTAGCCTAAAATTATGTTTTCTAGACACTTCTTTGGCTTGAAAAAAATCTTTTTCCAACTGCTAATACAAGGAGAATCTTACAAATCCAGATTTTAAAAAATATCTTAGCAACACAGGACCAAAGATTTGCCCATTGGGCCATGCTGTCCGTGTAAGGCATCACAAGAATTTGTTCTCACTGCCTGTGTCTTGCTTGCCTGCTCCTCTTCTTGCACTGGGGGAGTCTCAGGGATTCACTTCCTCTGGGAGCCTGCCAACGCCCAAATTAGTAAGCTACAGGAAGCCATCAGCGATGCATTGGCGTGGCCAGGCCTCCGCTTTGCTCACAGGATCGCGTCTCATGTGGAGCACAGTACCTGCAGGGAACAAATAACAGTTTATAGGTGCAATTCATGCGACTCGGAGCCCAGCTCAAAACCACTCACAAAGAAGTAACTCAGTGCCAAAGTGACTACTGCTGTTTGTGCTCCTTAAATTAAGTAATTACATGAATAAATGATGAGAAAGCCTGTTGTTTCCAAAATCACCTCCCTTGCTTATGTGCTGCAGAAATATTTAATTGGGCGATGCACAATCACATGCGCATGGAGCCTTGAAGGCAGCACAAGGAATCTCTCAGAGACTGCGTGGCTCCCCACAGCTCAGCTCAGTCACCAAAGTGACTCTAATCTCCCTTTCTCTGCACGTCCCCACACAGCACAGAGGCCAGGTACACACGGTTGGGCTAACCCGTGAGGTTTTCAGCTGTGTATAGCAACGAGAGGCTTCAGCACTGCACTGCTTTCAACGGAGTCTTTACACTGCAGCACGGTACTCCGGCTTTTAATCCTTCACGTGGATAGGGGTGCACTTACCAAATGACAGATTGCTTTGGGCTGAAGGAGGCTGTCCCAGGATTTGAGGTCCAAAGTATCTACCTGAACCGCCTCTCTCTAAAGCATTGCAAGATCCATCTCTGGGGGCAGTTATGGTCAATAAGTCTGTTTGTTTTAACAGTAGGGTGGATACTTCCCTTAGAGATTATATTTCAATCCTTTATCTTATTAAGGGAAGATGTGTTTTGTCCATTAATCCCATTAGCCTAGTGGATTAATAAGATTGGGCTTGCTGTTTCAGGAAGCACACATATAGCAGTCAGGTGTAATTAAACCTAAACTCGTAAGCAACGCTGGTAACAAGAGTGCTATTGCCCTGAATATTCTATTATTATTTTTACAAGCTGTGCTCTCAAATTACATGACGTGAATTCTCGATTAGAATGTCTCAATTCATGACCAAAAAGCAAAAGGCTGCCCTGAAAACACTGACTTTCATATGTTTATAAAATTCTCTTTGTGCTAAATATAGGCAGGTAGGTTCCAGCCCAGAATAATGTTTTCAGTCCTTGAGAGGAATCTGTTTGTTCAGTTATAAAAGCATGAAAATAATTTGTCATCGTTCTGACATCTGTCTTGGCAAAGCGCGCTTTGCGAATCACAGCTGTTCACTTACAAATTCAGCTGCGGGTTTGGGTGCTGGAACACCGAACAGCCCCATCCTTTAGGCACATACAGCATATTTTCCTGTTTGAGGACATATGGTCCTTAACTTTAAACAATGCTCTTGTGTTACTGGTGCAAAACACAGAGAAACTTGGGAGAGGGGGAAAAAAAAAAAAAAAGAAGAGAAACGCAGAGGGACAAACTCCTCTGCTAGGAACGGATCGAATGAACTGCAGTAGCATTGTTCTTGTTAGAACTTCTGCTTGGCAAAATACAGCCTGGGGATTTCTGGCAGAATGAAGCTGGTGTGGAAAAGAAAAAAAAAAAAACCAAACCAAAAGAGAGTTTGCTCTCAGACAGCCTCACCACCCCAGGAGTTAACCCGGGGCTGTTCCAACCACAAACGTTCCATGGCTCTATGATTCCCTGGTTCCAAGATGCGGAGCCGCCTGGCAGGGCTTGGGAGCAGCCCTCGCAGAACTACATTTCCCAGTGCTCCCCGAGGGGGAAGAGC
>NW_010228829.1:5287-5628 GCF_000690775.1 Eurypyga helias
GCTGTTTGCCGGGGAGCCGTGCTTTACCCGAGGTCACCGTGGGCCCGATCGCTGCTGCCAGACCCAGCACCCCCGCACGGAGCGCAGGAAGCTGGGGGGGGTGGGTGACAGACCCGCCTCCTGCCCGCTGCACGGCGTGGCTGACCTTTGGGGGCTGGCTCCCGAGATCAGGTTTGTACCGCCTCCGAGTTTTCAGCCGTCCTGACCAAAACCTGGCGTCGTGGTTCCCAGGAAGGAAGGGGTTAAACGCCTGCATACGCGGCATTTCATCGTTCCAGGTATAAGCTATTCCTCTCGTCCCCAGCCAGTCACATCCTGCTGCTCATTCCAGCGCACAGTGC
>NW_010228829.1:5639-29660 GCF_000690775.1 Eurypyga helias
GGTTCGCAAACTCCTCCATCCAGTGCGGGCTGCTGTGCTGGGGAGCGTCACGCACCAGGCTACGCCAGACGTGGGGGTGGAGAAGCGGCGGACACGTCATCGTCCCACCACAAGATTGTTGCAGTCAGGGCCTGTGTGACAGTCGCCGTCATCACGTGTCAGACGATGAAGGCTGCCATCAGCTGAGACAGTGGGAAAGTTATCCAGGGCAGAGATGTCATAATTCGCAAGGCAGAGCCTCGTGGCCGCTGGCTACAGACACCGCCTCCAAGTACGGTTGGGAGCTCGGACACCACTCCCGCTCGGGAGCCGTCGCTGACCTCTACCAGAGGGAAGGACTCACAGACTCTTCCTCAGCCCTGCTCCTGTTCTGTAAATCCAAGCAAACCTAGCTTCCTCCTTAAAGGGTTTTTGGTGGAAAAGTGAAACATTCAAAATAATCGTTAGGCATTATGAATCATAGTTCATAGAATCCCAGGACAGTTTGGGTTGGAAGGGACCTTAAAGACCATCCAGTCCCACCCCCCTGCCATGGGCAGGGACACCTTCCACTAGGCCAGGTTGCTCCAAGCCTCGTCCAGCCTGGCTTTATCTCACAGTCCACTTTTATTTCGGATGAATGCTAGAGATGGGAGCGTTTGTGGCTATCTTCTGACATCCTGAAGCTGAGTTCAAACAGCAGCCTGTGACTGCCTGAGCTGAAAAAGTGGTAGGATCCTTTGGCACAGAAACCATTCAGCGCTGGAGAGGATCCAATTCAGCTGGAACTGCTGTCTCTCGTCTAACTCGGGGAATTCTCTTCCGCAGCTGATATTTTGTCTTTCATTCTCTTCTGGCGTCAGTGCCTTTCCCACAGATCCAGTGTGCTGCAGTAGGATGTTCACTTGGCTGGAGGCCATTACAACTGTGCGGGAAACAAACAAGAAAGCAGCCACCTTCTCTGCTCTTTTCCCCAGGGATACAGGAGTTTAGGAGAGGAACATTTGATCCAGTCTCACAGCAACTTCTGCGAGGCCTGGGCACACCCACAGATGGACACAAACTGGGGTATCTTTAAAGAGTCTTAAAAATTGCCTTCAACTGGGTTTGGTGTGTGAGTAGAGACTATGACCAAAGCGAGCATTTTAGAAAGCAGATGCCAGCATTCTGCAGACCCTGGGAGAGGGAGATTTCGGCAGCAGTAGGTTATTGTACCTTTGAAATCAAACTTTGTGGGGGCACTGCCTTATATTCTACGCTTCTCTTTTTAGGCAGAGACAGCTTCCTGTAGGTGGTGGTTATGGCTGCGATTTACCAGGCAGTGTATAGAAGAGCCTCCTCTCTCTTCTGCAGGTCACACTCTACCTATGTTAGAAAAATGAGGTAAGTTCTCCTCTGGTTCTTGTGTACAGCGAGAAGAGCGGAGTTTGGCTCCCGTGTCCACTGTCACAAGCAGCCCAACCTAAATCTAACCCAGGGGTTAATCTTTTAACTGTTGTGAGCTCTGTAAATGGTAACAGTCACAATCTCTCCACTCCCTTCACCGCTGATAAGAACTGGTTCTCTCAGGCTGAAGCTCCGTTAATGAATGCCTATGCTTGCTGCCCTAGCTAAAGATCTTTTAAAATACAAGGCAGGCTTGAAGCGATGCTGCTCGCCTCGTTTTAAATACTACTTCAGTCTGAAAAGCATGTCCTGACACTCCTTTTCCAGTGATTGCTTTTCCTCATTCAGGCCCTGGCCAGCTGGGCCCTCAGAGTTCAGCTTGGCCTTTACCCCTGTCAGTGTGACAGGCAGAACGTACCCTGCAGTAAGGCCTGCGGCCCGATGGGACGTCTGTTCAACATCTGAAGTGCTCAGTAGCCTTGCCAAACAGGTCTTGGAGCCATCCAGGCTGGGGGGATAAAAGGGAAGATCAAGGTTTCCCTGCACACAAATGGTCGTGGCTACAAAGCCAGACCTCTTGGATTAAGAGACTGGGTTACTGATCTTCTCAATGTCCAAGACTTGAGGCTGCCTGTGTGGTAGTAAGAATTGCAGTATTTTCTGCCACACGGCACCTTCGCTAGAGGCTACAGCCCACCAAAGAGTAGACTCGGCTGTCAAAACCTCCAGAAGCATGTGGGATACATAAAATCTGTACTGTCCGTTCAGGCCCCAAAATCAGTGCGTCCAAATAAGCGGAACACGGGTAATCTCCATGTGATCTTGAATTCATCTTCCCAATTCTCTTCTCACTGCAGATACTTAAATGAGCTAAAGGAAGAAGATAACCTTTGTAGACAAGCCCAGACCTCAGGAACCTTCTATCTCTTTCACAATCTCTCCCCCTTCCTGCAGAAAGTTGGGAAGAAATATTTGGTACCACAGCTCGGTGCAGCAGGTAAGCAGGTGACCGGAAAGCAACAGCTCCAGGGTCACACAGCTGCAATGATACGGAGTCATTTGCAATAGGAAACCCCTTACACGGAGGCTGAAAATCGATGAAGCTGTGCAGGAACATCCTGCCCTGTGCAGCATGCTCTTTGCTAACAACCAAAGACTATTTAAACCGTGGCATGCGGACACAAGCGCTTCACGCACACACAGTATCAACATACACCTGATGTGTCTTGAGATGATTGCTTGAAATGTTTGGGACCGTGCCTTTTGAAGAGAAAGGGCTGGCAGGAAAACAGGCAAGGTCTAAACCTAACACAGGTTATTTGGCGTAACGCAGGAAGAGAAAGAGGTAATGGCTGGTGTAGGACAGAAACAGAACGGACAGCTGCTCCCCAGGGGTTAAAACATTTGCATCTTTACCTTGACATGGTCTAAGCTCCCAACAGCCAGGAGGAAAGCCAGACCCTTGCTATCCATCCAGATGGGACTGCTTGTCCAGTCCCCTCTCTCACTTGAGTGCCCTGCCTTGAGCCAAGATTGCATGTGCCTTGAAGATCCAGAGAGAGCATCACGGTTGTATGAATTTGCTTTCCTCACCGCTTTTTCTTCCCCTTTTCCCGGCTGTTTAGAGATGAAAAGGACCCTGGAGAAATTCAAAGAGACTGAGCAGTGGATAGAGAAGTCGGTGCTGATCGGTTGTTCAGACGAGCACGTACCACGCTTTGCCCTGGATTTAGGTTGGGATGACTCCTCTTCCATCCGCGTCAGTGTCGCGTTTGATGCGCCAAGATGAAGATGTGCCTAGGCAGCACCCCCCGTCCTTGCTGGGGGAACGCTGGCTGCCAAAGGGACTCGGTTGAGTCTCTGTGGGAGCTGCCGTGCGCGTGGTGGGTCAGAGCCTGTGTTAGTAAAGGTGGGCTGTTGGCAGGTCACTTAACATTTGGGAATATAACCACTGGTGTGATGTCACTTCCACGGGAACTTCCAGAAATTGTATACCGGAACAATGAAGGGCGTAAAGTTGGGATAATAACTGCAATTTATGAGATCAAAGATTTTTTTGTTGCTGTTGTTTTTTTAAACAGGGCCCTTGGAGAAATCGGTCATTGAGTCGGAACTTGAGGGATCATTTACGGACTTACGAAAAGCTCTCTTCGTAGTGGATGAGAAGGATTCTCCTTTGCTGGCTTCGGTACTGTACAGGGTTTTTTTGTTTGAGAAGCTGCAATTTCTACCCCTTCTCCTTCTCTCCCACATTGTTCTATGATTTACTACGTATTGTGGACGTACCTAGTGTACACTTTCAGTGACCTGGGTACAAACACACTATAAATTACGGCAGTTTTCCCAGTTTTGTGATCCCAAAAGCAAGCTGCAACAGAAACAGACAAGTGGATTGAAAATGACAGCACCCATTAGTCGTTTAGCATCAACCTGCTCTATGTCTGGTGTGAACCACACCGGTCTTATCAGAAGTCACAGCAGGCCCAGTTTGTCCTCAGATTAACAACTACCAGGCACCAGTCTTCTGTAATCTTCTAGGCAAACTGAACTTCATGAACGAACTTGTAGATCTTCTCTCATTGCTGTTCTTTTAAAGCTACTCACTTATAAGCTGTCACTCTGCAGGTGCCATATGTTTGGAAGTCCTAAGAAAAGACCTGTGTGTGAAAAACAGCTGTCTTGACCCATAAGTAGAAACAGCTCATGTTTCTTTTCCTGCTCTCTAATGTTTGTGGTGCTTGGGTTATTTTTCAAGAAGGTATTTAGGGTTGGAGACTCCTTTGAATAGTTCATTTCCCATTATATCCCAATAAAGAACAACTCTTCCCCACCTCCCCTGAACATGCTCGAATTTGGGTGCTAAAGCAAGAAGCACGAAACACCACTGCAGAATCTGCTGGTTTTCAAAGCAGCGCCTGTACTTAATTTACCCTCCTAAGGCTTCCAGACATAATCCAAGTTTATCCACATGACCGCACGCTGGGGAGAAGACAGCAAAGCATCCCTCAGACTGCTCATCTCTTTGCCCCAGATACCGATAAGATTTGTGTTTCTCTCTTGGTGTTTGCAGGCCCAGTCCCTTCTCCGGTGGCACGATTCCCACCAGTACTGTAGCAAAACTGGGCAGCCCACTCAGAAGAACGTAGCGGGCAGCAAGCGTGTCTGCCATGCCAGCGGAATAACTTACTACCCACAGGTGAGCACCTGGACAGCAAAGGGAAGGGACACAGGGTCCCTGTGGTGACAAGCCCATGCTGCTGGGTCGCATGGAGGGGAGTAAAAGGCAGCAGGAGGGCTTTGCATGGGGCTGGGTACTTCAGTGTCCATCCAGCAACCCCCAGCCTGCTAGGAAAAGCAACAATTTGCACTTACTCATTTGGTCTGAACTCCTTGTTTTCCTTTTGGATGCATTTGCTAGATGTCTCCAGTGGTGATCACCCTGGTGTCTGATGGGACCCGGTGCCTCCTCGCACGCCAGCCCTCATTTCCCCAGGGGATGTTCACTGCTCTGTCAGGCTTCTGTGATGTGGGTAAGGAGGTCTCTGATCCAGCACGGTGGCCTCGGACATGCAGGGCTTGGGGGCAGAACCGTGGGACATCAAGCAAGCGCCGGTTCACGGAGGAGGGTGGGAACATAGGTGACATCAGGGAAAAACATAACGGCTCTGAATAGATCGGTGTTGCCACTCAGACAGAATTCAAAACAGCTGTATGTACCTGAAGGGAATGGGAATTATGGGCATGTATCCGTTGCTGTAGTCCCTGATAGTAAATACAGGTGTAAGACCCCCCAGGTTAGAACCCCACATACTTTTTTAGCCCATTTTGTGTCTAGTGCAGTCTAGCTTAAAAGAACTACAGCCCTCTTGTTACAGGAGGAAAAATGGCTTAAAAAGGGAAATTATGGAGAGGCAGCATTGTTCTGTCCACCAGCTGTATACAGACAAAGCCAAAACTGTCTCTGATGCTTCTGTTTAACAGACGTAAGCACTGTTGATGAATTTAATTGAGCATCCTGCTGACAAGTGTTTCCAGGTCAGCACAGTCGGAACTCCTGCGTGAGCGGTCGGGGCTGGAACACCTCAGAAATAAGTGTGCCTAGATTTTCCTTGCCCCGGTTTGCTGCCCTGAGGCCAGGCCACCCTCACCTAACGGTGGTTGCTTCTAGGTGAAAACGTGGAGGAGACAGTGCGGCGAGAGGTGGCAGAAGAGGTGGGCCTGGAGGTGGAGTCACTCTGGTACTCAGCTTCTCAGCACTGGCCCTTCCCCAGCAGCTGCTTAATGATAGCTTGTCACGTGTTGGTGAGAGCGCAGCAGGCCGAGGTGAGCAGGCTCCGCTTCCCCTGAGGCATTTCACTGCCGGCCTTACATGGTAAAATCTCTTTCGGTTCACAGACCATAGTTTGGAGAGCATCAGATCCTCTCCAGATGTTGTTTTCCATTGGTTTTCTCTACAGTGACGAACAAATTTCAAAATCATCGTTATCTTCTGTTGCAATGTGCCAGATTTTGCACAGACCACTATATAAATACAAGCCCATGGCCAAACACCCTGATGTTTTTCCTCTGGACTTTGCAGAGGAGGTACTCTCTAGTATTAGTATCATGTTCAGAATCCTAGAATGGTTTGGGTTGGAAGGGACCTTAAAGACCATCCAGTTCCAACCCCCCTGCCATGGGCAGGGACACCTTCCACTAGACCAGGTTGCTCCAAGCCTCATCCAGCCTGGCCTTGAATGCTTCCAGGGCTGTCATAGAACATGCAGATTCGTCCCTATTAATTGCTGTGGTCAGCCACTGGTACTTTGCAGGCCAGTACCATGATGGAATAGGGCTACCTGATCCGTCACTTCCCTAAGAAAACCAAGACAACAAAGCACTGGTGGGCAGTAATGTCCTTTCCTGTATTGGCACCAGTGCTTCATTCAGGCGTGGATAAAGCACTCTGGGCGTTCTAGCGCGGGATCTTTGTGGGATCAAGAACAAGCAAGAACAATGCTGCCCACGTTTAAATGTGATTTAAGGAATTGGTACTTTCTGAATTCTTTCCAGATCAGAATGAACAGCCTGGAACTAGAGGAAGCCCGCTGGTTTGGTCTGGAGGAAATTGTGGAGGGTCTGAAGCGAGAGCCCAGATCTTCAAAGCAAGAGGATGGTAGTTTTTTACCCTGGTTCCCTCCCAAACAAGCCATTGCTCACCAGCTGATTTGTGAGTGGGTTAAGTGCCAGACTTCCTGGCTGGCTTAGGCATGACTTCCTGAAGTCTCTGATTCTACCAGAACAACAAAAGTTCGAGACAAAAGCTTCCAAAGTTACTGAAGGCAAAGTCTGTGTTACAGCGAGGATAGCACCAGCCTGGTGGCAGTCTTACACTCAGATACAGAGACCTACAAAGCCGTTTCTAAACTGATCATCCTCGAACAATTCCATGTACGCTGGATCACCTTTGAGATCCCATGACTTGCAGTAAACGTACAATAAAATTCTTAGTCTCAGAGCATCAAAGTTATTGTGACCAGCTGCTGCTGGTGCCCAGCAAGCAAGAGAACGGTAAGACACTTGCACCTGTGTCCCATTTTCCTCCATTTTATCTATCTTGGATGGATATCGAATGCACCATTTTTCCAGGAAAAAAAAAAAAAAAAAAGGACAGCAGCACCTTTCAGCGTTCATGTTTATATGGATCTGGGAGAACTATCCAAAGACCAGAAGAAAAGCCACTGCCTGCATGCTCTCCCCTTCTTGTGTTTCCCTTCCCACTCAACCGTCTAGTTTCATATAAAACATGTTTTTTTCTTTTTTTGCCAACATTGAGCTATGACTTTGCTGATATATCTGAGCAACAAAAAACATCTCTAGAGGCAGTTTTCCCCACCAGTAAGGCAGTGTTACTTCCATCCCACAGAAGAGAGAACAGAGCTATCTGGTGGTAGAGCGCGGAAGAGCAAAACCTACATCTAAGCATATGAGAAGAACCCAGGTAATGCAAAGGTGAGAGGAAACCCAGGTAATGCAAAGGTGAGAGGAAACCCAGGTAATGCAAAGGTGAGAGGAACTGTGAGTAATGCAGGAAAGCCAGATAATGCAAGAGGGGAGTGCACTGTCAACAGAGACAAATCTCTAAAGGCACAATGCTGCTTACCCGGGGCCAAAAGCCTGAGGCTTGCTTGGGGAGCTGGTCTGATACTGCTGAATTGGTATCACTTGAGGGAAAGCAACAGAGAGATTCTGGGTGAGGAAAGTTTAGTGAAAGAGAAGGAGGGATGTTTGATCTTCAGGCTGACAGTCCTTTCTGCCTGCTTGGTCAGAGTTCACATGCCAGGACTGCAAAGCCATCAGTACAGGTACTCCAAGGAGGGTCAGGAATGTATCCTTGACTGCCACCATTAAGATTATTTGCTGCTGAAAGGCCTTTTCAGCTGTGGTAAAAATCTGGAGTGTGACACCTGAGCAGTAAGTAGAACAGGCACGTTGTCACACCACTGAGACATGCTTTGTTTCTTCAGGTTAATTTTACTTTAGAAGGTTGGGAGGGGATTCTTTCAGGCCATGGTGGCATGTGCAAACACCTTTCCCACCCTCACTCACTCTCGGTCAATAAAACCCATGTGTCGGAGCATGTCTTTCACGTTTGTGCTCTCCATCTGTCAGTCACCCTGCTAAGAACACACACTGGTACAGCCAAGGGCATTGCTTCCCCCCCTCCAGCCCCGCCAGACACACAGGAGCCCACACACCACTGAACTGACCTGCAATGCTCCTGCATCCCGTTTCCTCTGAAACATGTCTGATGCCTCTCTTCACAGTAGTTGCTCCTGCTTTCTCCCCCATCATACCATTTCAATTCCCCAGCATTTCTCTCTTCCTCTCTCATCTCTGGAATCTGCCATTTTCAGCCTCACTCCTTTCTTCCCCATCTCTGCAGTAGAACATACTGAAGAGTCAGATTACCTGCCAGCAACATAATTCCCGCTTCTCATCCTTCTTCCTACCTCTCCCCCTAATGCCTTCCCAGCTTACCCTTACATAGCTCATCAGCGTGCCCCGAGCTTGCTTCCAGCATACAGCATCCAGAAAACGTAGCACATACGGCTGAGGGGAACGGCTGTGCGACTTCTGCGGGGAGGCACCACCAAGGCTCCGAGGTGTGGTGTGAGGCAGACTGGTCACAGGTGACGCGATCACTACCGCTGCCCCCCTGCTTGGTGCCGGTGGGGCAGACACTGCCCAGGCCGAGGCTGGTACATACCCACAGACTTCAGGACAACCCTTTGGCATTGCAGCCCATCATGTTCTCTGACTACGTTGGACTTTTTCAGATTTCATCAGTCACCGCCTGTTTTCTACAAGAAGAATATGAAAAGTAAACTAATTTCTCATTTGCTTGCTTCTGTTATTTGTGTTTTAAATCACAGTTGTAAAACTCTGCATGTTGCTTTTTACTATCAAAAAGAAAAAGAGTCTTTTCAATCTACTCAAATACCTTTTTTTTTTGGTAGAGCAAGAACTCCTCCAAGGCAATATTCCCATCACATCTTTTAAAGAGCCTCAGATTCAAAACTGTTTTATAAAATCCTTAATCCATTTCCATTTGACTTAGGTATGAAACAAAAAAATGGTGGCCTCTGTTCCTGATGTTAAGGAAGCAGGAATAATTACAGGCAATACACAGCTATGAACAGAACAGAAAAACAAGGTGAGAGAGACATTGTTCTCACTTGCATTTGCCTCAGAAATCTGTCTGAAGCCTGAATACTCCTCACTGCGGTCAAGATGGAACATGCTCCATAAAGGCAGGTGACCTGGAAAAAGAAACAGGCAGTTCCTGACACATGCTTCAGCAAAACACAGCAGGGCTTTTCCATGTAAAAAATACCAAGCAGGTAAAAGGGCTGTAGCAACACATTTCTCCCAAAACAATGTCCGTTAAATGAATCATCTCTGGGGACACTTGGCTTGTATAAATCACTGAGACTCCACTGCCTTCAGAGACTGCGAGGGCTCGGGACGTAGAGTGAGACCTACCGCTGAAAAGCGGTCGGCCTGCGGCATTACATCCCAGTTGTTTACAAATCACTTCACCTCAAAACTCGCTCTGAGACACGGCGGATGCATGCTGAATCTGATGTTTAGCCTGAGAGGACATGAGCACTCAGTAGAATGCCCTGACAACATCACAGCGTCAAAGTCGTTTTTCAGGTAACTCTGAAAAAACTCCTGCAGCTGCCAGGGACAGGTTGTCACAACAACTGGTAGTTACACAAATACAATTCCAGGAGCCTGAAGCACTCCTGAAATGAATTCAGCCTTCAGTTCCCCTGTGAATGGCCTTGCGATGCAGGTAAGGTTAGTAACCCTGACTAGTTAAAAAAAAAGGTCTGGTCTAATCTAGATTAGCATCACTGCAGTCATTGGGTATCATGACTCCTTTTTCCCATCAAAGTATAAAGTCTTTACTGGAAATATCTAATTTTCTGCCTTCTACCTGCACGTGCAGTCAAGTCACCCACCTATTTTTTTCTGAATAAACTGAGCTTTACATTCATGTTAGCGTTGCTCTTCACTTCCATTCCTGTATGCTTGCAAAACTGTGAATATCCATCTGGGAGCACTGACCCACTTAAGCACAGGCTCTATTCCAAACAGCAATCCACACTTCACACAGGAGTAACACACCATGTGATATTCTTCTGCCTCCATTACTTGGCTTCCCAGATACGGGTTCACACCAGAAACCTGCAAGTTGTTCATGACGGCCTTTTCCACAACACTGCACTCCACGAGGCAGTTTCCTAGCCCGGAAGCATAACCAGCAGGTATTCCTACATCTGCCTATCCTATTTCAACAGGACAAGTTGTTACTGTAAGAATTCAAACACAAGATAAACTGAACCATGACCACAACAGCCATCTGTTCTTTGCATTGAAAGCACAGTTTTGCTGTTGAATTAATTATCCATTATTGACACCTTGAATCTGTAACAGGAGACCTTCTCCATCCTCACGAGGTGAACAACACACTTGATACACATCAGCTAAGGTGATGTTTGAGGCTTCACAGCCCTCACTTTTCATATTCTTGAGAAATCCACCTTTTTCCATAGATCCATATTCTGCTGTTTAGGCTGAGAACCCCAACTGCCCTCCATGGTGATATTTTCTCAGGGGAATAAACAAAGTTGGAAAAAAGAAGCAAGTTTCCATCGCAGACCTGCCAGAACAGATGCTCTCATGTCCCATTCCAAAGACGAAGACAGCAAGAGGGAGGGCAGCTGTCGCTGCAGCCTTCACAGCATCCCAAGGGATCCCGAGGTGGTACAAAGGGCCTGTCCTGACTCCTGCTGCTATTAAAAACAAAATCCAGTTTCTCAGGTGAGCTAGACAAGTAGCTACAGCAAGAGCTGAGCAAACATTCATAAAAAATACTTTTCCAGCCCTGCAACTGACACATCCCGTGAAGGTAACCGTTACTCCTCCTACACTGCAGTAGCAAGGAAAGGCAGGAGGGAAGCATCGTGCAGGGAGGTGATCTTCCACGGCAACAGAGGAGGCCGACATCCACTTACATGACCAGGATGCTGAAAACAGTTTATCCACAGGAGGTCCACGTAGCACAGGGACTTTAAATAGCAGGTTGTATCACTGACCCAGATTGCACCTGAACACAGCTAGCTGCAGATAAATCCCCTTCCTCCTGAGCCACACCTCCTCCCCCCTGACCAGACGGGTTGGACTCAGCTGAAAACACAGCTGGCCTGCGGCCAACTACACGCCCTCCATCACCACAAGGGGAACCAAGACCCTCTTTCTTAGGCCCCTCACATTCCATGCAAGAGCTTTAACAAGTTAAAGCCCTCTACTGTCTCCTGGGATTGGTTTCAACCCCGTATGTGGCAGATGAAAGAACCCTTACTTGTTTTCTTCCTTGAAACATACCAGTCAACAACGACGCCGTTCAGAACTGGGGCTACAGGGGTCAAGCCAAAACAAGGAAACTACATTTCTGGAAGGGTCAGAAGGGCTAGGATGAGCAAGGCTGTGCAAAAGGCAGATGCTCAAGTGAGCAAAGGGAATAAACTCTGCTGGAATGCAGTTCTAGCTAAACTCATTTTGAATATAATGGAAACTCTGATAGCAATCCCTTGAAAGGGAACCACACTGCACTTGTCTTACCTAATTAACTCCACCAGACCTCCTTCACTAAAAATACTCTCTTTCAAAATTAAAAGCAGAATCCCCTCATATGTTACTTCAAAGCGGCGGAAGAGACAGCATGGAAATGCTTATTCTTCGATGGCAAATTCTCTTGTGAGCAATTTCAGAGTCTCGAAGGCCTCCACTGTGAAGCTGCTAAACAAATGTAAACAGTTGGAGTAAGTCCAGCCCCACAGAATTAACAGTCCAACTGATGGAAAAGTGAGATTACCTAAGAAACCAGATGAGCTGAAGCGCTTCCGGAAGAGCAGCATTGTTCTGAACACTGGCTTCGAAGCTTTCTTCACATACTACACCAGAAGAGCCTTTTGACCTATTTGGACTGCATAGTACATGTCACAAGAGTTTAAGGTGATCACATTCTTGCAACTACATTACTTTTTAAAGTATCAAAACTTGATCTAACAACTCACCAGCAGAGAATTTTATGTAGCTTCCGTGCTAATTACCTTCCCTGTTAAAACACAAACGCTGTTTAAGGTTCAAGTACATCTTTTTTCCACCAGTAACTGCTGGTTATCCTTGTCTGCTAGATCCAAGACCTCCTGTTACCCTAATTTTTCCAGTGCACATTTGTCTAACTCAATCCCATTCCACCTCACCTCTCTGCAATCCAAACTCCTTGAACTTTAGTGGTATCTTTATATTTCCTAATCCTTGTTGTCTGTCTCTAATCCCTGTCCAATCTGGCAGTATTCTCCCACACGCTTCATCCACATTCATTCAATGCATTCACGTAAGGAATCTCCAATGTTTCTGATACTGTCCTGGAACGTTTTACAAGGTATCTGTCATCTGCAAAAACAAAAATTTGGGAAAAAAAACCCCAGCCATGAGCGTGGATCAGGAGGGAACTCAGCAAGCAAGCATTCGCTGTACGTTCTCAAAGTCTCACAAATTTCAGCGAAACTACGCCAATGTGTGACTTCCCAAGCATTGGTCAAACTCAGTTGGCCGATGCTGAAGCTCATAATCCAGCAAGTGTCCAAGTCCTACACGGAAACAACTTTTGCCACATTCTGCTTTGTCAGTTAATGCCAACCCTTATCATGTAAAAAAATTAAACCAAGGACTTGAACTAAATGGACTGCAAACTTTGAGACAAATAAAATAAAATAAATAAAATTCAGGCCTTTAAAAGCAATTAGGTATGCCTTCAGGATCAATCAGGCTTTTGTATCATTGAATACTATTTTTCTGAATATGTTAAATAAAAAAAAAAAAAAAAAAAAAACACAAAGAAAACCCCCTCAACCCATGAGCTTCTCTTCTACCAGTTAAGACACTTAAGTGTTGTGCGGAAGAAGAAAAATAAAGCAAAGTCCTGTAGAAACCAATTCAGATCTGGCAGGACGGTGTTCCTGCTGTCTGTACATCAAGAATTTCTGCATATTTTATTTCAAATTTATGTTGTTAAAACTAAATCTTTATAGCTAGAATCGATTTTTCTAGATTGCATGTGAAAGCAGCATGCTGAACGCCTTCTAGCTACATTTGCACTGAAAACCAAAACTAAACTGTTCAGACTGTGCTCATATACAGCTACTGCTGGCACGATACCAAGACTCAGCAACAACGGAATTCAGAAAATGTCCAATTACAAACATGCTTTAACTCCAAGAACTTCTGAGGAACCACTGAGGAAGTTACGCATACCTTCAAATAAAAAATCTCCAGTAATGAAATTGTACTTCTGCTTTTATTTAAATAAATTCAAAAATACTTCTAGCCAATATTTACATATTCAACCCAATTACTCTTCAAATCCTCACGGTTAATAAAGAGCAGATTTTTGCAGTAATTATCAGAAGTTCCTGCAACGAAGCACTGTGCTTTTGGAAAAGCGATTGTCTGCTGAACATTCAGCCAGCATTCCCAAATCCACAAGAGAACACGGTTTCTGTAATACAGTATTCCTCCACCTTCCCCTGAAGGCAGGAGCATTTTCAGGACATGCACTGCTTTCCAGATACTGAAACCACCTGGTAATGGGTAAAAGAACACTTTAGAAATACATCAAATTGGATCGTTGATTTGAAAAACCAAAGACAGGTTTTATAATAAAAGTTTCATTCGTGTCGCATCAGTCTTCTGGAAACATGTTTGCGCTAGAAAAATCCGATTTCTATCCAAGATAATATCCAAACAGACGGCTTTTGCAGGTAAATTGACTTTGCTTCTTTAAAGTCACACCTAACTGATGAGTAAAATGCTTTAAAGTCAAACCTTTTGTCCCATCTTCCAAACATTCTAGCCTTTCTGTGCTTCGTTTCTCGATCAGCCACGCCTTCTGAATTAGACAGTCCTTTACTCTGTCGCTCCCTTGCTGGCGCCAATACGATCTGCATTTGCAGGTAAATACACTCCCATGCTCTGTAAAATGTTAGAGGCGGGCCCGGCCAGCCCGGACTGTGCACTGTAGGATTCAAGCAGGTTAGCCACTAGGTTCGTATCCACATCGACTGGTGTCAACTCGGCGTCTTCTGCTCCAGAATCAGGGCCAGCGTTTTGAGAAGTCGTTGCATTACCAAAACTTGCCTATGGTTACGTATAAAGAGAAAGTTTTATCAAATTGTATAAACGGGTTTAAAAAAAAATAATTTAAAAGAAGACACACCACAAGAGAAAAGAAACAGGGAAACAGCTCTGCAGCCAACAAAGTTCAGTACGTTCCACACTGTCTCGACAGACAGGTATTTAGTCACCAAATGCTCATGCCAGTTAAAAATCACCACTTTCCATCATACAGATTAAGTGCCAAGGGACGGACAGGGAGGGGGTTCCTGAGTCCTGGCTCAGTTTCCTACGGGAGTAATCTACCACGGGAACTCCAGGAGTCAAGCTGCAGCTGCTTTCATTACTACTAAAACAGGGAAGGGAAACTGTCCTGGAAATGATGTGCAACTTAAAGCTCAACGAAATTTTGGTTGGGTTTTTTCTTCGTTTGGGGTTTCTACTTTGTTTTGGTGATATTTTTGGTTTTTTTAGCATATTTCCTCTTTCCAACTAAATCTCTCAAAACTACTGTGCTACAAACTAGCGCTCAAGCCATACTTACCCCTTTCTTTTGGGTTGTGAAACTTTTACCAACATTGGTATGTGCCAGTTCCCTGTCCATCTCGTCCATGTATGACTTCAGACTGCCTATGAGCTCATTAGGTGATGCCTCCTCGTCTTGCCCTTGATTTTCAGCATCTAAGTCATCATCATCCTCATCCAAGAAGTCAAACTCCTCCTCTTCATCCAGATCATCAGAATCCAGCTCTTCAGAGTCTGGCCCTAGGTATTATTTTGTGTCAGTACAGATAGCAAACATATCAACAGGGTGCCCATGGGTGATCAGAAAACCCAGGGAAGCTAAATAACCAGGAGATATCCTGGCAAAAGAACCAAAGAGGCAATCTCACCTAAAATTCTGTCTAAGGCTTTTGTAAAAGAATCTACGTCAAAGGTAACATGGGATTCATCAGATGACCTGAAACAAAAATATTTTTAAATAAAGTTGTTATGCTTGCATAAGCCTGACACGGGCATAAACCACATGGCATACTGATTTCTCTCAAGCCTACATTAAAGTTGGGACATTTGAACTGATGGTCTTAAAAGTCTGAGGCCTGTATGAATTAGACATGAGACGGCAAGTGGAAGAGCTGGCATAAAGGAGAAAAGAAAACCAACAACTTTGTCTGTCAAACAAAAATTGCACTACAGGCAACTAAAACAACGATGCCTAAGTCCTGGAACAATGTGGTGGTGTTATACCTCAGACAAAGATTTTAAAAGCTGAGAATCTCTGAGGTCTCCTGCCTAGAAAGAACACTAGAGGTTTCATTCTGATCTCTTGTAGGGCTTGGTGATTTGCCTCTTTTCTTTTGTTTTTTTTAAATAACTGAAAAAAACTCTGACATTGACACTAGCAGTAATTAAAAAGGATCAAACAGTTATGAGCATAAATTGAGTAGATCCTTATACGCTTGATGCAGCTTACACAGCATCATTTTCTCAGTATTAAAGCTATGAAAAAGAACCTGGGCAATATGCTACTACCTAACTCTCGTTTTTTCAAGTGAAAGGCCTGCCCACATAATAGTCACACACACTTTCTTAACTCCAACAATAGTGGCAGTCTGCTGCTGCCTGTATCTTCAGTTAGCACTTCTCTTTCACTGCTGGGAACAATGAGAGGGATCCGCAGTAATTCTTTTCACCCGCTTCTAGGTGGTCAGTAAGTGCTTCAGCAGTGCAAAACCAGGCCCAGAATATTCAAAATACTCACCTACAGGAAGTCTAAACACAGCTGTACCGCAAAAATCAGCAGTCCTAATTCACAGATTCCCTCAACTTGAGTTGCATTATTATCTCTGTACAGCCTCATCACAAGCATTTCAGCACATCCTCACAGTAGAAAAATCTCAGCACAAATTAACTTGAGGTGTACATTTTAATAACAGTGTTAACTACGGTAATGAACAACAGTAAGCCTTCAACTTAAAAGGGTCCAAAAAACATTTAAAAACCACAGAACCAAACTAAGTAAGAGTGCTGGAAAACGGTACAACTTCCTGTACCATTTTACCTGCACCAGTGTCAGAGCGGTCACTAAGCTGGTTTAAAAGCAACTAGTAGAACCCTTCGAAACTTCGATTCTCTGCATTACAGAATCGACCAAAGGACTGCAGGAGAATGAAAACAGAGTCTACACCAGACACCGAACTCAACAATACTCCTACCATGGCATTTCTGCTCCTTCATGCGTTGAGACTTTGGATACAAAAGCCTTCATACTTTCAGCAACTGCTTCCAAGTCGTATTTCTGCTCCTCCTCATTTGAGGAAAGAAAGGACTCATTTCTTGTCTCCTTCAGCATCTGATCTAGATCAGCCGGTGTAATCTCCAGCCAACTGTCATCTGAAAGAATACAGGACACACTTGTTATTCTGCCCAAGTCTGTTCGCCCACAACTCCCAGTCCAGACGGTTGAGAGTACTACTAGCTTTTTGTAGCTTACTTTTGTACTATTAAGTTTTCATGCTTATACTGGATAACACAGGGTATAAAGCACTGAGGGGTCGGGGAGTTCAGATTTCATTTTACTACTCTAAAATTCTGTTTTATATGTAGCCTCAAACTAGCAGATATTGTTCTCGTCACAGATAATCCTTCTGCCACTAAATGAAGGAAGAAAAGATTAACACTATAAAGGGAGAGCAGATCCAACCTGCCACTGTGATCATTAACACCACTGCATTTGTGAACTACCGCATCATTCAGAAATCCAGACGTGACCTGTTCTGCACACTGGCAACAACTGTATTTCTGTCAAATGAGTGAAAAAAGACTATCGTATAAAGGTTATGCTGGTCTTACGTTGCCTATCAGAGTAGACCAAATAGAAATTTTGTATTGTCAGTATTGGAATTGGTTTATTATTATAAAAATGTTTAAATGCTTTCTGTCTGGTAGACAGTTGACACAAAGTACTTGATCCAATGCAAGTGTGTATGGTGTTCCTGATCTAGTGATATCCAGCCAGAAAGTGGAGAGCATATCTTGCCAATTCACAGCCCCAAGCTTTGTGGTATATACAAATGAACTGGTTGCCTCAGTCTGAAATGATGGCCCATCAGTAACACCTCTAGAAGGCACAGGATAGGAGAGAAACTAAATAGATACAGAGACTAGTACAGCGCTCTGAACATTCACCCTCTTCCCCCACCAATAATCATTTGTGACTGGAAGAGTCTATGCCCCCATCCTGCTCACCATCCTCTGGAGGAAGACAAGCTGCTTCTCTCTCAAATTCCTTCAAATCAATGGTTGTTGTCCGTAGCAATGTCAAGATTTCATCGCCTGGGCTCACTTCGACAGAGCTAGAATGAAAAAATTTGATTTACTGAAATGGATTTTACTAGCATCACGATGCCAATGGCATCACGCACTCTACATGCAGGTTTTCGCTCAAATTCTTCAGTATTCCTTCCATGCAAATACATCAAAAAGATGTGAATTTTAGGGAAGTACCAGAATACTACACAGAGAGTGTTCACCAGAACAAGACACAGTCAATTACTGCAATCCCTTGTGGATGGCTCCAAAGCCTGTTTCTCATGTTTCCTTTGTTCTTTGTGGGGTTTTTTGCCTTGGTAAACATCAGGACTGCCAGATCCCAAGCAGCACAGACTGGAACTTCAACCAACTAACAGTTCAGATATTATGAGCTGGCAAACGCTCAGATATTTATGGAATTATTTATTTTTGGATTTGATCTCCTGGAGAAATCTACAGCCAGCTGCCTGTCTTGAGTAAAGGAGACAGATTACTCCATATTTATTATTCACTGGGATTGCTTTTCAATGAAACTTTCAAATGCTTACTGTAGCCAGCCAACCAAACGATGCTTTTCAGTCACCTCTTAACCCACTTGGAATAGCTTAATATTTTACAAAACCAAGATAAATAGTTACTCAAGCAGTAAGTTCTACTAGTAGAGAGTATTCTAGAGGAACTAATGCCCATATGTCCTAGCCACAGCACCTATCTTAAGTGTACAGTGGAGAAAAGGGTCCATGTTTTTTTGTAACACGTGTTAAAAAACCTTAGTAAAGTACATACAGTGTATGATTACTCATGGATTTCAAGTAGCCCTTACCTTTCTGGCTTGGCAACAGATTGCCTGAAATAGTCTTCTGCCATATGCAACCGTTGCGTGTACTTCACAGATCCTTCCATTTCTCCCTGTTAAATGCAAGTCACAAATACGAACCTAAACAACTCTCCCTGCCCTTCCTTTTCACAGTCAGGCTGCATAACGGTGCCTACCTCACACAGAAATGTAGTGCTGAGAAAATCAAACCAAGTAATTGCAGCACATGCTTGAAACAGAATACAGGAAATGGGCATAAGGTGCTTTCACGGTCAGGTATGAAGACTTACGCCACAACCATATGTGGTACACTAAAAGCAACCACAGGCAATACTACGATTCCCACAACAGGGTGGATTTACCATGCCCAGGTTACAGTCGTACAGGAACTGTGAATAAATCTCCTGGTGTTTGGGAATTATCCACAGAAGTGGCACTGCAGTATTGTAAGAATATTCCCCTTTTCCTACATTAACCTAAGCATTTTGATAGAGTTGTCTAATTTTATAAACTTCAAATAAGTAGTCAAAGGTATCTTTAAAAAAAAAAACCAACCCCATAATTAGAAAACAAAACCCACAAAAAAAACCAAACAAAAAATACACTTACATGGGTTCATGGGTGTTTAGTACAGATCTTTAAGAATGTTTAATTCTAGAGCTATGCAAATCAAAGGTAAAACAGTGAAAAGTTATACTGACACGTAACCACACTGTGGTTTCCTTAATTTAACTGTATTCCCCTCTCTTTAGATAAATTAATTCATGCCCAAATCCTGCTTTTTCCTTTTGTAATTTCCAAAATAAATTGATTTTGAAGTAGAACAAAGTCCTTTAAAAGACAGTCATTCATTCTGCATAGACAGAAGGATTAGATTTCTTGTCCCGCTGTAACTACTTGCACAAGTTCACGAGCTAAAACATGTTTTTCCTGGAACTTCTAAAGGACACACACACACAGCTTCACCTTGAAATAATTTTTTTCCTTCAGGCTGCTGAGGAATCTCTCCCACAAGGGACCGCTTAACATACTTCTCTTGGAATCAGGAGATACTTTACTGCACTTGGAGCACAAAATTTCAAAGCCGTGAGCCTGTAGAAGAGACGCAACAAGAGGTTCTTGAGGTGTGACAAATTTAAGTGCACCTTGAAACGACTGCATAAAGAACCCACTGTCCTCGAACTCCTGATGCTGCCATTTGAGAAGCAGGTGCCAAAGCAAATTTTATGTCAGGCAGCAGTATCTTGCTTTGGAAGTTGGAATCTGTCTTTCTAAAGCAATAATGGATCATTCTGATCTTGTGAAGTGTATCTACATGGGCAAGTCACCCCAAATCAACCTAGAAAACAGATCTATGGCACACAAGCTACTCCTCACATAAGCATGAAGAACTTCCATGTATCTATAACACATGCTGAACTGCAAACTTGCCTGGCCTGCGCATTTTGTGGGTGCAAAGTGGCTGCACTGAGGCCTAAGTTTCAGGAGAGCAAATTTCAGAAGAGAACACTCAGATTCTTTGTTTTTATTTGCAGCAAGATCCCAGGGCACACTGTGACCGGCTTCCTTTCTGCCCTTCAAACAGCCAAATCCCCTTTGCCCCCACCTCAGATGTTGCCTACGACCAAGGTAGCTGTAACTGTACTGCAACTGTAGGCAGTCAAGATTGCTTAATCAGTCCTGAGGCATTTGTAGCTTTGATGCACACTAAGTTTGGAGTAGGCAGAGCTCTAAACTGAAATGCAAATTTAGTCCTCAGAAACTTCTCTGTGTGCAAATGCCAAAAACAGCAACTCAGAACATGATGGGATGCGCTGCTTCAGCCAGAGGCTAAAACAGAACTCATCTATCCCAAGATGGAAACTATTTCCCATATTGCTTAAGGGAAAATTAACTGGGTTTGGTACCAGTTCAGCTGCAGTACTACAAACATGTAAATCCCGGTTGGGATAGTTTAAAGGGGTGGAAGTGCAAGAGTGCTCTAATGTGTAAAAGAAAACTCCCATGACGCTGTATTTCCAGAAAAACAGTAATTGCGAATTTGCTCACATTTTTCTGCACAAGCAGACAATTTAAAAGCAAAGAGACATTTCTCAGACGTCTATAAACAAGCAAACTGAACAGACTAGGTACAAAACGCATAAAAAATAATCACCAGTTTCATTCCCAATTCATAGGCTTTGTACTGAGGGTGAGATGGGAGGGGCAGTGTGTATCCACTTCGCCTGTCTGGAACAAACTTCTGCTGCACCAGTTGCGCATATAAACACTTTGTGAAAGTAACCTGAAAAAGCCAGAGCAAAAGAAAAACAGTCACTGAAGCGTGACTCTTGTGTACGTGCATCAACTTTCCACCAGTCTTCTCTACATTCTGTTTTAAAGCACCCAGATTACAGACAATGTCTGAGATTGTATTCAAATTACATCTTGGATACATTTGTCTAAGACACATTGCTTTTCAGATCCTATGAAGTATGTTCCAAGTTGACATAATATGAACTTCATTCAGTCTAAATACATTAAAAAATACTATTCAAGCCAACAAGGTATATTCTGAAAAACATAAGTGTTCTTTTTAATGAACGAAATCAAAGCTGAGATCCCAAAAACGGTCTCGAAGTCTACAATTTGACTCCCAAGCTTATTTTCCGGAGTCTAGGGGTACAACTCTAACACAAAGATCAGATACAACATTGCTTGGACGATGCTTATAAAACACTTCATAACCTCCATCAGTTCCAGAACCTAATTAAGTGACAAGTTGCATCAGAAGGCTCACTTACGATGGTCATCACACGCTCTTCTGGAGGGAAAGTTCGAAAAGTGCGACATGCTCGTAAATCCACTGGATCCCGCAGGTAAAAGGCCTGGACTGCTGCAGCCACCAATGAAGGGCGCTGCCTCAGCACTGCCACAATGCCTGCTGGAAGGTAGCAGTGAGCTCGGTGAAACGAGGCCTGAATTTTCTCAGGATACCTGTATCATACAACAGCAGCACAGCGTATTACGTGTATTGCAAGCCCACACCGCTCCTTTTGTTATTATCATTCCCAGTTTCATTTTAATATTAATCTATATCATGGAACAAGTGCCAGAAGGTTATTCTAAGCTGAAGTTAAAACACAGGTAATCTAACACCTCGAATGTCTGCTTACATATATATACACATATATATAAATGCACATGGCTAACAAACATTTAATCCCCACATTGGAATGATAAAGCACTGTGAATTTGACTAACACCGCACCGAGTGTAGAATTCATCTGGCTCACGCTGTCAAATCCTTGCCAATAAAAACCCAAACCATGGTGTGCTGAACACACCCGTGACAAGCTGACGCTCTGAAAAGCACGCTGGCTCTACACTTCAGTTTGCAATCCTCTTTCTCCCCGGAAAAAGGGCTTCTAAGGGCTCACAGAACTTTTTCAGTGCAAGAAGGATGCGAAGGGAGAGTAACCTGTTATTGTCAGGTGTGGCATCATAGCAGTGAACCACTTCCAGAGCCCCTGAGCAACACTTGCAGCCTACAGGACGTTGGTCCCCCTCTCTAGAAGAATGCCATAGAAAACCTCTACCTGCTGGTTTCTGAAAAGGGAGCAACTTTATCACACCTAACAGGAAAAAGATGAAATACAAGAAAGCACCCCAGACAGCCCAGAGTGAAAACTGGCTGTTGCAAAACACCGAAACAAACCACCCACATACCCGTCAATGCGTTTATACACTGCTGTTCTAATGGGTTCTGCAGCCAGGAACTCCTCCGAACGGGTGGATAACAGCGTTAGCGCCTGCGGGAGCGTTGGGCTGGCAGCGGATAGGTCACACTCCTGCTCGTGCGTCTCTGACAGCGGAATGATGTGCAGCTCTCCTTTGTAAAAGAACACCTGGCAAACAGTTACATTCCCATCAGATGGGATAAAGAGAGTCACACACTGAGCAACGCAGAATTTCATTTCTTACATGAATGTGTTTGTTTACACACAGAAAATACTGAGTACAAATAGAAAAATAATATAGGAAACAGCTGGGGTTTTGGTTTTGTTAGTTTGTTTTTAATGGGAGATAAGGTAAATACAGATGCCAGAGATCATGATCTAACCAGTAAATAAAAACTCCTATTTTAACTGCAACAAGTTTGGTCAAATGTATTTTGTTTCCATAATCACAGCAATACCAACAGTTTCTCTTCAACTAGAGATTTGCTTCAGGGGAATCAGACAGCGTAACCTAATGGCTGAAGAATGGGACAGGGACTAAAAAGCATGATTTCAGGTGCTACTCATGACCTCTGTTGGTTCCTTATCCCAAGAAAAGAACTGAATGTAATGTTATTAACTCTAATTCCATCCATTCCCTCAAACAGAAGGAAAATATGGTGCTGAGAGTCCAGACATAGGTTTGCAATTAATTTTTGTGTTGTGTTCCACCCCTTCTTTAAGTCTTGTGATAGATAAAAAAAAAAAAAGATAACACAAATCTTTGCTAATTAAAAAGTAAGTTCTTTGCACTTAAATCCATTGCCAAGAAGCTCAGTGGCACAGCTACTAGCAATCATCACCAGCAAGGTAATCTGGCTGCAGCCGTCAGGTAACGGAGTCCACTCCCTAATTCCCCTATGCCAGACCCATCTGTCTCCTTGCAGAGTCAGCAACACTCCAGCCTCGAGCATTCCCCAGTCTGAGGGCAGCAAATGCTCATGCCTGAGCCCTCCAGAGTATGGTAGAAAAAAATCCAAGTGGCTGTAGCAGAGCTGGAAAGCTCAGGCGGATCCAAAGAGTGCTCCTGAGAGGAGCAATATGGTGCATTTGTATTCCACCACTAAATGTATTCCATAGTTCCCATGTTGTCCAAGCTTCCCTGCACACCAATAACCTAGAAAATGGAAAGCTGGCCAAACTTAACCATTTTACAGATCAATCAATAGCAAGACAGCTTCACTGCCTTCACATTTGCCACCATAAGTAGTAAGGTTTAAAAAGGTCACTCAGGTCACTTATGAAACAACCCTTAAAGAATGATTTATGTGCAAGAGTCTGATCTAGCTGAACAACACAGACTCACAGCCTAGCAGGTAGGTCTCCATAGTTTTGCCATTAGCGTAAGAATGTATTAGTATGAAGAGCGTTCTCGTTCTTCCATCCATCAACAAACCGATTCTAGAAGAACCACTTGGTGTCTGTAACAATTTCCAGGTACCCCTACAGCAGTTTCTCAGGATACACCCTAAGCAGCCTACCGCACGGGCACACAGAACACAGTGCAGAATCAGAGGTTTCCAGTGGATAAGCCTCTCATGAGACGTCGACAGCAAGCATAAAGCAGCTCGTTAAAACCAGAATGAGAAAAGATCGTACTGAAAAAACACGTGCTGGTAATTAAAACAAGTCTCGAGCCCTGACCAGATGTTTCTTCGCTAGTAAGGGAGGGACAGCGCTCTGGATTTTCAGCGGCACACCACCTGGCTAGGTAAGAGGAGCAAGACAAAACTCAAGGTGCTAAGTAAACGGCCACTGTGAGCCACCTCCCGACTGGCACCGAAGTTTCACTCACCCTGTTGTCGCTATTCTCAGGATTCAGCCACTCTGGGAGAAAATCGGCTGCTTCTATCAAGAGAAACTCCCCATCGCTGTCATCGATCCTGGCCAAGGAGAAACCGGTGTTTTACTCGGGAAACTAGCACAGCACAGTAACGAACGCTTCTAAATGCGCATCTGGGGTTGGGGTTTTTTCGTTAATAAAGACACGACATTCCAGTGCCCCTGTCAGGAAAGGCGCTGCCCCTTCCCGCCCCCGCC
>NW_010228830.1:0-32014 GCF_000690775.1 Eurypyga helias
TGCGGGGGTTAGCACTGGGTGACCGGTCGCGTAAAGAAGGGGCAGTCGGGAAGGACCGCGTGGTGCGCGCTGCCCTACGCTTACGCCACTCTTGCTGAAATCTCGGAGGGGAGACACCTGCCCCGCTGAGTGCCTTCAGCGGGCACTCCGACCCCAGCGCGGTAGGGCCGAGGTCAGCCAGCCAGCTTTGGAGTGACCCAGTGTAACCCAGCACGGGCCACGGTTCATCTCTTAATGCTGAGGCGGTAATTAAAACCCGTCTGGAGACAGCACTGCTTGTGTGGCCGCTCTGGGTGGGTTGGGGGTCATACGGCTATTGCGGGAGAGAGGCACGAGCTTCCCCAGGGCTCTGCCAGGTGCTCCCTACGCTGTACGCGCTCCCTGCGAAAAGGGGGCTTAAGTGTTCGTGCTGTAAAGTTAGCATTCTTCTTCTGGGTGCTGATTTTAAAATAATGTGTATTTTTAAGGAACTTCCGTCACAAACTTTAACACTGGTCTTTGTATTCTCCAGTGCAGGGAAACCTCCCACATGGGTTAATAGTTCTGCAGTGAAGTGAGCCAGAGCGAGACTTTGGGGATCTCCAGTAACTATTCTTTCTGACAGAGCCAGTAACCAAGGTTCAGTAGTGAATAGAAATGTACAGCTGTCTCTTAAAATGCATCCTCACCTTACGATGCGGTGTGTTTCTCCTGCTTCTGCAGCATACTCAGCCCTCAGTCTGAGGACTCATGCCCTTATTTTCACAGGATTTAACCTGGTCTACAGCACAATATATAGTTTAAAACCCAAGCTTCAGTGGACCTGACAGCAAGTGAAATATGCTTTTGAGTCTGAATTTCAAGCCTCTTACTTTATATAATTCTTTAGATACTTGTATCTTGGATACAGTGAATGACAATATTAGAAACTCCAGTTTGTGACATTAGTGCCCACTTAAAAACGCTGTGTAGTTACAATGACAGTAGAATAAAGATGAGCTGGGGATCTCTCCAAATTTTAATTTTGAAAGTCTTTTGTGTTGGAACCTTCCATCAGATGCTATTGTTGCTTTACTGCAGCAACACTTGGGTTTGGTTTTTTTTTTTGTCGTTTGAGCAGTTTTAGTGAGAGGAAAGCTACGTGTCTGTGTTACTTCTGAGCTCTCATTTACATGGCTGAATGAATGGTGCAGAATACTTTAGGTCAGGGCTGGAAACCCGACTTTGTAGTCTGCAGAGATCAAAGTAAGATACAGAATTGAAGGTGTGTTTGATCCAGCACAGCAAGATAGCCATATATGAGCAAAATATAGGGGGTTTAATAACAAGTTAGGCAAACAGAACAAATCTGTGTGTTTTAACTCTCTGGCTTCAGTAGGTTTAGGTAACAGTTGTATATGATACTGTTTTTATGGTTGCTGTTAGAAAATATTGTTTAAAGCACGAGTGGGAACTTGGAATGAAAATAGTCCTGTTTCTCAGCAGATGGAACTCATTTGCTCTGATAAGTAGACAAACTGTAAAATGCTACTGTGCTTCATAAGCAGATTTGAGTGACACCCACCCTTTTGCTTCTGCAGATAACATTATCTTCCATAGAGTCCCAGCCATTAGTAGAGTTCTAGCCTATCAGGCCCTTCCTTCACTTCTTAAGATCTGTCGTCTGGATTTTCATCTGGAGTTAATCAACACAGCTCTTTTATTAATTTCAGCAAGACAAATCTGGTTTATAGTAGTGGAGCTCTACTGAAGATCAAGAAGCTGTACCAGTGAGATCAGCTACCTTTTTTTCCTCCTGTTTTGACTAGTGATTGTAAAATACCTTTCTCATTCATACCTGAGCTTGGAGCCCAGTTCATGCTGAATTCTTATCTCTTCATCCCTCTTGCAGTCAGAGTGCAGATGGAAAACGCACCAGATGATAGTCTTGTTTTCTAAAAGATCAAACCTCTAAGAACGTATTGTAAACTACCCAAATGCTGGGGAGGTGAGAGCAGTATTTTTTGTGTCTTCTGAATTTTAAAGAGTTTAATTACAAAAAAAATCTTTTGAGACTGTAGAAGATGTGGCATACCCATGTCTGCCATAACCATTGTATTTTCAGGAGGTCACTCAAGCTTTCCTTTAGTAGAAATGGTACCGTTTCTGTTTCTCTTTTGCCTTGAAGCACCTTGTGATATGCTCTGACTGTCCTTCTGTTACGCTACCTAGAGGTGATTTTTACACTCCTGCACGTTCACAGATGGCTTAAGTGACTTGTAACTCTCTGTGGCAATTACACCAGACAAAGGGCCAGCCCATTTCCATAAGGCCAAGAATACAAAGCCTGCTGGAGAAAAACTAATACAGAAATTGGACCGTACGCCAAACAGCAGCATGGTTCTTGCATGTTTTTGAGAGCGCCTGTCATGCAGAAGCAGACTCGGGCAGCAGGAGCTGTCAGCCTGCAGCAGGCGGGCTGGACCACGAGCTGCCCGACTAGGGCCAGACAGGCATTGCCTGGCATGCCAGGGCCTGCTGGGTGTCACAGTGCCTTGTCACGGTTAGCTCGCTCTCGGACACCGCTGTGAGGCTCTTTTTGCTGTCCTTAAACACCTGCAGCCACAAAGACTTGACAATAAATAATGTCAGATTAAATGTTGGCTTGATCCCCTGTACTTCTGTTATTCAAAACTCCTTGCTACTTGTTGCAGGGTCATGTGCCTGGATATATTTTAACCCCTGTCTAGAAATGCCTCGTGTCCATCACAACAAGAGAATCAGTATGCTCATAAAGCGAAACATAGGTTCTCTGCAGTGGTCTATAGGCAGACCCATGAGTGTCCCCAAGAGTTCTCTCTCTTTATTCTCCAGCTCAGAATGAGGAATGCTGCTGTATTAATGTATTTGCATTTCTTTTGGGTTTCTTGGTTGAAAAGCTCTGTCTACTGCTTTTTCAGCATTAATTGCCTCATAAGAACTTTGGGTGATAGATGTCTGAGGTTATACTGATTTCCGTGGCAAGTAGCTGTAAACACCATAGCCTTCCATGTCCCTAAACAAGAAGGGAGATTCTGACAGATAGGAAGTAGGGTTCTTTGGGCCCTGCTAAGGTAAAAGGCTCTGTGTGGAGAAGATAATGGTAAGTAGCTGCAGAAAAGCAGTGGAGAAGAGGGATTCTTTTACAAAGCTATAGTGGGCTATATAAATAACATTGAGAAGGTGTTGGCAGCAGTTTCTTAATCAGAGCTTGCTAAGGTTCTTTGTTTGCAACAAAACTAAAGTACCTTTATCACAGGAGAAACAGAATTTGGGGTTCATCTATGATGCAGTTGCTCCTTAAGCTACTACATGCAGGTATAGCTGGCAGTGTAGCCATGACCACATATTCTGCCGAGAAGCTGGTTGGATGTTGCATCAGTTAGCACATAAAGACTTCAGAGATGGGTGTATCCAAAGCAGTTTTAATCTACCTATGAATTGCAGTCCAGGGAGACACTTAGATGTCCTTTGCTATACAAAGTATACTGGACTCTTCTGGATAATAATCCAAACTTTACTGAAGAAGCAAATAAATGTTCCATAGTTCCACATCATCTGTTTTCCCCATGATGGCCTGTCTTTTAAAAAGTACAATTATGAGCACAGTTGGGGATGGAGCTTGTCCCACTTATTTTAGAAACAATTGTCCTTGTTTGTTATACTCTGATCTGGCATGTGTGGAAAAAGGTTGAGTGGTTATCTTGCATGGACTAACTCTGTCTCTGACTCTGATAGTAAGGAACTACCACCCACAACAAAGGAGGGAATGCATTTCCCAGCTCCTCAACCCAATTTGTCGGTGTGCTTTGCCTGGATAACTGTGGATTTCCACTCTGTAGCCAGCTGAGTGATAACATTTCCACTGACATCACTGGTCTTTGGATTAGGCTCCCACTTCTCTGGCCCCTTAAGACTTTTCTCCTTCTGCTCTGACACTAGTACCATACCCCTAGGACTAGTGAGAGTCCCTAAGGATTGTCAGTAGTATCCCTGGAGTGACAGGCAAAGGCAAACCACAGGAGACTTGTCAAACTGAGGGCATGTCTTTATAGAGATTCCAGCTGTATTCTTTTTTTCTTTCCCCCCACCCCCCCCCCCCCAAAAATGCACATTTCCCACTTTCTGCCTATTCCTTTCCTATCCTAGAGGGCATTGGAAGCTGGGAACCAGGAAAAGGATCAATGGAAAGGGAAGTTTTAATTCTCAGAAGTTCATCTTCTACAAGGCAAACAGGTCTTGCTGATTGACTCATGATTTACCAGAACGCAGTCCTGCTGCAACAAGTCTTAGCAAGAGGTGACCTAGCCCGAAGGAGACGGCTGTCTGCTGGGCTACACCAACAGCCTCCAGCTGGCCAAAGAACAGAACAGCCAGAGAGCAAGCTACGGAGACATATTCCCTTTGTTAGCAAAAGAGCTAGGAAAGGCTGGGATCCTGTTTCAGGAAGGTAAAAACCAAATAAGGCATGTGGACTTGGATATTTCTGATGATTCTTTGGTGTATCTTCTGGAGTAAGAAGAGGGAAATCACATGGGGGTGATATGGGAGAAGGTAAAAAAGTGGGAGATGAGGTGAAATTGTACAGAGCATGCCGTGAGAAGAGAATGGAGAAAGCTGTGAAGTACGTGAGGAGAAAAACGCAGGAATTGCTGACAGTGTGGAGAACAAAAATGAGATTTGCAGAGAGGCAAGAAGTTTCTCTAGAACTAAAGCTAACAGGAAACTTTTAGATGAAAAAGTCTCAGGGGCTCACTAACAATCACTAGAAATTGAAGAAACCCCTCAGAGACTGTGTGAGAAAGTGAGATGTTCCAGACTTTAATATAGCTAAGGTAAATGTATGCTTAAAACTCGGTGAGGTAGTTGGTCAGACTTGCAATCAACATTTAAGGCAAAAGTCTTGAATCCCCAGTCTGCTTCTGGAGTGGAACTTACATAAACCACTCTGAAATTTTGCTTGTGTAACAGCAGAGCAGTTCATCATCTGGATTATGTCAGCTCCCAGGATAGCCTCTTACAAGGAATCAGAAAATGGACTGATTGTACAATATAAAGATTGGTACTCAGATGGAGCAGTGCCTCTTTCTTTTAATAATTTTAACGTGAATGCTTGCAAAGTGTAAATTTGTCCTTTTCCCAATAAGACGGTCAGGCTGAAATTTTTGCCCTCTTTTAGTTGCCCACATCCTGCCAAAAGTCCTTTGAGTCTTTCCTAATAGGAAAGCCATTTTGAGTCATTTAATGATTAGCCTGCATGTGAACTTTAAAATTAAAAACAGCAGCTACAATAAATGGAGCCCACAGTATCTTCTGCAGGCTGCAAAGACCAGTGCAGTAGTGGGAAGAGTGGTGGCTTGTCAAGCCTGCTAAATAGACATGGCCGGTTTCCAGCTCTCAAAAGGAGGAGATGATGGATGAGAGATGGGGAAGGAAACAATCTCATACAAACAAGACTCCCTTAGGAACAGGCAGCACAAGCTGCCATTGTGCATGAAATGCTCGGATAGGATTTTCTTTCATTTTAGAACACGCCATTTAAACTGCAGGTGAGGTGCTTTCCTTACCTTATACTCTTCTCCTGTGGAAGCAGATTTTCCAAGTAATGTATGGGAGACAAGTGGAGGCCCCTTTCAGAATCAGTGGTACCCATGTTCCCATACCAAAAGCAAATCTGCCTGTTCCCAAAGCTTTATGAAAGCTCTAGGACTGGGCAAAGATCAGGTTCAAAAATGCTCAGACAAAGTATCCAAAATATTCTTCTAACTGACTGCTCTCTGCATTACTAGTGCTAGGTAAAACGGTTCTGCTCATGCAGAATTACTTGCTTTGAGGGAGACCTGCAAGACAAAAACATAAAAGGCAGTAAGAATAGCCCAGGACTATGTGAAAGCCAGGGCAGGTCAAATGTTAGCCCAGGTGTCCTTGCTGTCTTTCACAGTTTGACCACTAAATTCCCCTCTTTTTCCTCTCCTAATGAAACAGCTGGTGAAGTAGGAAGAGCTGGAAGGATTTTCCTGTATTGTGGTTTAGGCCCAGCCGGCAACTTGGCACCAGGTGGCAGCTCGCTCTCTTCTCTCCCCCTGGGATGGGGAAGAGAAAATGCAAGGGAAGGCTGGTGGGTCGAGACAAGGACAGGGAGGGATCACTCACCAGTTATGGCCATGGGCAAAACACACCCAACTTGGGGAAGAAAAATCAATTTAATTTGTTAGCAGTCACATCAGAGTGGGACCGTGAGAGACAAAAACACCTTCCTCCCTTCCCTCCCTTCTTCCCAGGCTCAGCTTTGCTCCTTATTTCTCCACCTCCTCCCCCCGAGCAACACAGGGGTTGGGGAAAGGAGATTGTGGTCAGCCCATCACACATTGTCTCTGCTGCTCCTTCCTCCTCAGGGAGAGGACACCCCACACCCTACCCCTGCTCCATTGTGGGTCCCTCTCACAGCAGACAGTCCTCCACCAACTTCTCCAATGTGAGCCCTTCCCACGGGCTGCAGTTCCTCATGGGCTGCTCCAGTGTGGGTCCTTTCCATGGGGTGCATTCCTTCAGGAGCAGCCTGCTCCAGCCTGGGCTTCCCACGGGGTCACAGCCTCCTTTGGGCACATCCCCCTGCTCCAGTGAGGCCCCTCCCCGGGCTGCAGGGGGGTCTCTGCTCCCTGTGACCCTCCATGGCTGCAGGGCACAGCCTGCCCTCTCACCACAGGCTGCAGGGGAACCTCTGCTCCAGCCACCTCCTCCTGCCTTTCTGCACTGACCTGGGTGTCTGCCTGGTGGTCTCTCTCACATCCCACTCCTCTCTCAGCTGCAGGTTCCCCCGGCAGTTTTTTACCTCCTTCTTAAATACCTTATCCCAGAGGTGCTACCACCGTCACTGACTAGCTTGGCCGTGGCCAGAGTTGGGTCCCACTTGGAGATGGGGAACCTTCTGGCAGCTTCTCACAGGAGCCACCCCTCTACTCCCTCCCCTGCCACCAAAACGTACTCAGCTTCACAGTCATTCTGCTTTGTACGCATTTACCCCTATGGCCACTGAAGCCGAGTTAAAGCACTGTGAGACCAGGTCACAGCCAGCACAAAAGCAAACTACGCTAACCCTTTGCTGGTAAAATACAGAAGGGCATGCTCACCTTCATCAGGGGAAGGTGCAGATGGAAATAATGGTACCTTAGTTGGTCAGATACCTTTAAACGCTTATGAAAAACTGCTGTTGTCACATAACCTGATAAGAAACAGACTTAAATCTTTTACAACAGCCTGTGGGTGGTCTGTTTTGCCACTCACTTTTGCTAGCAGAGGGCTCACCTCGCTACGTAAGGGGTGATAAGACCAAGGAAAAGGCCTTAAGCTTTAAGGATCTTCACCCTTAATAATGTGTAGTGGTGACTGGAGGCCACCATCTAGCAAGATCCAGGTACGCGTTAGGATGGTGGGATTATGGAGCTGAAGCTGTCAGCAAATCAATTCCAGCCGGAGTTTGTTCAAGTGTCAGTAAGTCAGCAAGTAAGTCAGCGGCAGGCAGCCAGAGCGTTGTGTGGTGATTTGAGAGCTGTTAGCTGGAGTCACCCTGGCGATGAAAGCAAATGAGAACTGCTGCTCCTCCTCCCAGAGCACAGAAATGAGAGAGGAGCAGGATTACCTCCAGCAGCTGCTGACTGGCTGCTATCCTAAGCAAAGGTGTGCATGTTTTACAGTCTCAGAGGAGCACCTGTGGCCTCACACACCTAGGTAGCTACATCTCTGTCCTGTGGAAGTTTTCAGCCCTTTTATGTCTTCCTTTGGCAGAAACTGGTGTTGCTTGCTGGGAGAGGTAGGATATAGGGCTAGAGACTCTAGTCCTTTGATGCAGTTTGGCAAACTTCCTGATTCTAGAAATGCCTCAGCATTAGACCCTGACATTGTTTCAAACTTGGGACACTTGTGGAGACTGTCCAGGTTTTTGGAACATTTTCCTTTAATGCCGTGACACGTAACGTGAACATTTTTGAACAAGAACAAGGCTACGTTATGGCAAGTGATAAAGGCACGAGAGCAACTGAAGCACCCTCTCACCTGGTGCAGACAGTGACAGCATTCCAGGCACTGAAGGCAGAATCCTATTGACCGTTGCTCTCCTAGGGAGTCTGGGGGCTCATGGTGCTCGGCTCTAGCTGGAGTACCACATAGTTAGGAGCTTTTGGTGATTTGCATTGTCACTAAATGCTCAAGGCCCCAGTATGGCAGATTAAATCAAAGGCTTTTTTTTTTTTGCCCTTCTATGTCTGTCTTCATGTCTGTGTCTCACTAGTGAGAATTTGCTCAGGCCCCGCAGAATCCAGCTCTTTAATCTACTGCCCTCGTGTTAACTTTTGACGCCATGTCCTGATTGGGCTGCTGCCAGGAGTAGCCTTTTGGTAATCCCAGCTGCAACCGTTATTTGTGCCACCCCTTCTCCCTGGGGGCTAACAGGAGGGAGCAACAAGGCACGTAACTGTGCTGTGTAAAGAAACAGATGCTGTTTTGCTCCTGTTCAGGTCCCTAGTGCCTGCTTTGGACTCTATTGTGTTTAAATACAAATACAATAGTTAATGCTTTGTTCCATGCATTATCCTCTTGAAGTGACTATGTGGAGGGATTGGCTGGGTGGGGAGTTGATTCCACCTTGCGCTGAGCGGATTGGTGCAGTTCATTCTGCCTCCTGTGTGCTGGGTAACTCCCCAGCAGCAGAAACCTCTGACCCAGAAGTAATAACAGCTTAAACCTTGGCATGCTGTGACTTCCCCCAGCCCAGCCTCAGTTCCCTTGGCGCTGCTGGTAGCCCCTGAGGTGCGCTCTTCCAGCGTAGCTGCTAGTTGGACTTCAGCTTGTAGAAGGTGGTGTGGCCTCTCCTGCGTGCAACAGTGATTTTGCTAAATAGTGGTTAAAACTGCCTGGCCTTCTAATTAATGCAACTGTTGCTCCTGCTAGTGCTAGCTAAGCAGAGGTGAGCTCTACCATTACATTATAGTGGCAAACCTACCCAGGTCACCTATCCTGCCCTCCCCCCTGAGGATCCCCTGTTCCCTAGAACGTGGCTCCCAGGAGGAGTTTGACTCCATGCGTTGAGTTTTGGTGTGTAGGGTGCTGCGAGGTCACGCCTTCCTGTGAGGGTTCAGACAGGCGAGCCCTAGCGCCAGCTCTTCCATGTGGGCAGGAGAATGCTTCCTCAGCCTAAGCTGGAGGGAGCAAAGGATCCTTACAACTTGACCTCAGACGTAAGAACAGTGACTGCCGTTTTAATTACACGGCGAGTGGAAGTTCAAGGGAAACGGTGCCTCTTCGCGCTTTGTCTCACCCTCGGCACAAATTGGCTGCTGTGGGTGAGATTTCTTAAGGTGCACAGCACCAATTAGTTCTAAGTGGCTAATCCAGTAGCACTTTTAGGTGAACAAGAGACTCGAGGGGTGTGCGGGGAGAACATTGTCAGCTGAGGTGTGTTGATGATGACACTGTTCTTTTTCTCTCCCTCCCTCCCCTCAACCCACTCCCAGCGAAGACACACAGAGCACTATGTCACTGGCATCTTGGTTCAGGTGGAACGAGCCCCCAAACCGCATTTCCCAGAGAAGCCCCACAGAAATGGTGGTTGAGACGCTAATGATGGAGCTGAGCTGGCAGACCAAGCAGGCAGAGAAGCAGCAGCGAGAGCGGGAGAATGAGTATCGCAAGATCAAGACTGGGGTGGACTACGGCTGGCTGGTCAGCTATCCAAAGCAGAGCTATGACATCAGCCCAGGAGAACGGCTGCAGCTGGAGGATATGTGTACCAAAATACATCCTTCCTACTGTGGGCCTGTCATACTCAGGTACAGTAAAAGATCTGACAGTACAGACCTTTCCTTTCCCCCTCTCTCTGGTATGTAAGGAAGGAACGAGAGTTGTTAGGACCAACAGAACAAAAACTTGTCATCCTGTATCGTACGTTACGTTGAGACAGCGTCTTTGTGGAAGAAGGGAAACCTAATTGTAGAAGAAGGGAAACCTAATGTTTTAGGTCAGTTTAACATGCTATCTCTTCCTCCAAAAAATTAACACATGCCACTTCCCCGTGAGACTGGCTTTTGTGCTTCGTTCTTCTCGCCAGCGCCATCTTGCCTTCTGAACAGTTACCATTTCAGTACTGGGATGGCTTTTGCTTCAGCCTTTAGAATAACTGAGGTTTAAAGGGACCTCTGGAGGTATGGGCTTCAACCTCCTACTGGGAGAAGGGCCAACTTCAAAGTTAGATCGGGTTGCTCAGGGCCTTGTGGACATTGTTGAATTCTGAGGGCGGAGATGGCACAGCCTCTGAACAACCTCCTTTGGTCTTTATCCACTGTCTTTAGAACTCTCCTTCTTTGATTTAAGCTGTCCAGCAGGTCTACTGAGGCACTTATCCCCAGCATCCAGACTAGTGCTTTTGTGCTTTTCAGCCTGTGAGCCAGGTATTCCCAGAGAAAGGAGGGATTGCATGCTTCTCCCTCCCCAGCCATGACATAGGGCAGGATGCAGGTGGGGTGTGCAGTTGGCGTGAGCAGCTGGGTGGTGCCACTGCCTTCTGCAGTGTACACGTAGACACGGGCTCTTGGACTTGCTGTTGAGCCTTCCAAGTGCTAGACACAGGATTGCTGCTTGCCAGCTGAGTGACCTTCAGTGAGAATGCCTTCAGAAAAAGATCTAAGACTGCTGTAGCATCCAAACTGGGAGAGAGGTGACTCTTCCTTGAAGGGAGGCTCTTCCAAGCTAAGCCTTCTCACTTAGCACAGTGCAAGTGAGGAATAGTGACTGTGAAGTCCACTCTAACCAAAGCAAAGTTGTGAAATGGGCCTTTAGAATCCAATTCCCTTATTGCAACCTGTTCTTCAGCTGGGATTAGAAAGAAGACAGTCCTGGCAGGCCATACACAATGGGGTGCTCAGCACTCTGCAGTCCCTCAGTGCCTGTGCTGGCACCTGTTTTCCCTTGAGCAAATGAATCTACAGCTCTT
The DNA here is from genome assembly GCF_000690775.1 of Eurypyga helias. NCBI lineage: Eukaryota > Metazoa > Chordata > Aves > Eurypygiformes > Eurypygidae > Eurypyga > Eurypyga helias. The sequence continues at coordinate 10,982 of NW_010228830.1, forward strand.
CAACTATAACCGTAGGAGGACTGGAAATAGGTGGTCCCCTGTCTCACAGTGGGGGTGGCCAGGAAAAGATGCCAAAGCTGTCTCGCTAGCTCCCATCTTGTCCGGGGCTGAACCCTGGAAGCAGGCTGGCACTGGGCTCTTGCAAATGTTGCCATGGTGGCAGAATCAAGAGTTTTAGGATAGTTCAGAGGCTGAGGTCTCTCCAGTGAAAGTTTGCTGGCAACAGCACCTGCCTTGTATTTGTGTAACTCCGAGCTATGCTGTAAACAATCCACTACAAACCCCTTGGGGTTCAGAGTTATTTTCACCATCCCCAGGGCCACTGAGCAAGGCCTGTCTGGCAAACAGGTTATTTCCATGAGAGCAGGCTTTAGTCGTGGGAGCTGGGAGGCTCCAGGGTTCATCATCTCCTTCAGGAACATGTATTAAGAGTATTAAGCTGAGCCATATGCAACTTGCTGCTGCTGCTCCGCTCTTTTTTTTTTTTCCTTAAACTGACATCATGCAAGATGAGCGATTTCAGCGCAGCTTGTAGTGGTTGTTCGCTGTTGTTCAGGATTCAGCGTACTGTTGACAGGGAAACATACTCGGCAAGGTTGGTGGGCTCTATGTGGGCATAACTGAAAAAGGATAAAACCATCCTCTTAAAAATCCTCTTACAAATTGCTATTAGAGACTATCATAAATCGCACTGCAGTATGATTCCAGAAGCGGCGCGTGCGTTCGTTCCTTACTATGCAGTTTGTATGGTTAGCAGAGTCACGTTAAAAAAAAAAAAGAGGCTTGCATAACCTCGGCTGGCTCGATTCCGTGATTGAGAAGGCAGTGTCATAGCCACAAAAGTGGCAGAACTGCATTGGGTCAAAGGTCTGTTTGACCTGATGTGCAGTGAGTATGTGAGATAGCGGCTGGTAGCATCGGCGTAAGGAAAAAAGAACAAGGCAAGCAACTACAACAGGAAGGACAGTTACAGCATCTTGTATATAGCCTCCAACCTACTGTGCCTGGAGCCAGAGTGGTCCTTCTGTCCATAATTGACCTATGTGGCTTTTTCTTTCAGCAGTTTGTTTAGGTTGTGGGGTTTTGCTTTTCTTTTTTGAACTCATCTAAACTTTTAGCATTTATGGCACCCTGTGGCAGAGTTCCACATCTGAACTACAACTCCGTTGTAGAAAACGGCATCTTCCTTGTCTCAAACTACGGTGTACTAGTTTTATCCAATAATCCCTTCTTCTTAGTGATGGAAATGTGAGCAGCTGACAATGGACAGGACTGTGAATGGTTTCCTCTTTTCTGCCTTCTAACCAAGAGCCCTGCAGTTCAGAAATCTTCAATGCTGATCTAGAAACAATAAAGAAGAATAGGGCTTTCCATGCTAGGAGCTGAAAATGTACAGGAGTAATAAAGAGCATGCGATCTAACAGCCAAAACTGGGCAAATACTCCCCTCAGAAAGTGAGGTAACATGGAAACTTCCCCAAAATTGCACAAGATGAGTATAATAGGAATTAAATTAAATCTTCACATTTCATAGAATCACAGACTGGTTTGGGTTGGAAGGGACCTCAAAGACCATCCAGTTCCAACCCCCCTGCCATGGGCAGGGACATGTTCCACTAGACCAGGTTGCTCAAAGCCTCATCCAGCCTGGCCTTGAACGCTTCCTCATCCACAGCTTCTCTGGGCAACCTGTTCCTGTGCCTCACCACCCTCTCCGGGAAGAACTTCTTCCTAATATCCAATCTAAACCTCCCCACTTTCAATTTAAACCCGTTACCCCTTGTCCTGTCACTACAGGCCTTTGCAAAAAGTCCCCCCCATCTTCCTTGTCGGCCCCTTCAGGTACTGGAAGGTGCTGTAAGGTCTCCCCGGAGCCTTCCCTTCTCCAGGTTGAACAAGCCCAACTCTCTCAGCCTTTCTTGATAGGATCCAATGAAGTACTTAAATCACAAAACAATTGCACTATTGATGTTTCCTCTTGAATACCCTGTGATTTTCTAATATGTAGTAACTTTTAGAAAAACTTCCACCAAAAAAACCCCAATGAGCTTGCATTTGGAAATTCATATTTCGAGCATGTACCTTACTGAAGCCCTTGGTTCTGTCTGAAATATTACGTTTGATCCTTCCCCTTCCATCTCAGACACTTGAAGAGCTGAAGTCCTTTTTCATGTGCTTGACAAGCATGTAATAGGGAAGTAACACAAGTAGCATGTCTGGCAAGACTGCAGTTTGTTTTGTGCGTGTCCTGTAAGGAAGTCTCCTTCTTGGTGAGATTCTATAAGCCCAGAGTCAAAGCCAGAACAAAACATTTCTGTATGAGTTGTCAGAGATGTCACTTTATTTTCCAAAGGGATAAATGCTTATCCAAATTGTCCTTTTCTGTGGCTACAGTCACGTTGACTGAGAGGCACTTAGATGTGGAGAAGGCTGGAAAGGAGCAGTTCCTACATGGGAGGGGTCTTTTTTCAGACCCAGTTTGCCCGTTTTGTATTCGGGTCAATAGAAACTTTTCTTTGAGTCTCTTGAAATTCTGGAATGATTCAAGTAGACTGGGGACTCTGATTCACCTCATACAAACAAAGCTGCTGCACTCAGGTGGAACTTAGCTTTAGGTTACTGGGTTGGAGATCGCTGACTACATTTAAAATTAAATCCTGGAGCCATCTGAAGGAATGGCGATTTTGGTGAGGGCCTTAGCACCTAATTGCCATGGTTAAACTGAATGAGCAGACTAGTCACTTCGTAATACAGAATGCTAGATTTTGGCATCTTTACTCGGAGCTTTAGCCCTAATCAGAGCTAGTTACAGTCCGTTTCATTTATTTCTGCTTCAGCAAAAGTGAAACAGGGGGTTTCTGTCCTTCCCTGCCCAGAGAGAAACAAACAAAAAACCCTAATATGGAAGTGTAAACCTGCATTTTGGTGCTCTGTTATTAATACTACAGGCCTAAGGACTGTCATCTTCTAAGGATTGTGTACAGCTGAATGGACTTCCTAGAATGCTTGAATGTAAGACAAATGACTGAAATCAGAAATGGATTTATTGGAAATTATGAGCTTAAGTTTGAGGTGATGTGACATGAGTGCTGCAGTTAGTGTGAGTGCCAAAGTCCCTTGGGAGTGAAGCAGCCTTCTCTAGCAAAGCGGTTCCTAGCTTTACACTGTAACCAGAGTTCCTGCTCAAAATATAGATTCAGGAGTCAGCAGCTAATTACTGGCACTAAGCACCCCATGTTTTCTTCGAATGACTAAATCTACTTAGAGCTCCCAGTTCAGACAGGCACTCGGGAATACACTGAACTATAAGCATATTGTTTAAGTCCACAGACTTCCATTGGATTTAACAGGTCTTTAAAGTTCAGGCTGTACTTAGGAACCTACTGAACCGGGGACCTACAGAATAGCATGGGCAGGTGACAGCGCTTTGAAAAAAGCAGTGCCAGTACGAGCCAAGTGCAGCCAGATCCTTAAAATCTAACGGCTGTATGAGGGGACAGAAGGGTCACAATTTAAACAGCAGATTTGTTTGAACTGTGATTAAAACACGGCCTGGACTGGGGAATGTGCGTGTCCCCATGTGTGCATATACGTGCTCCCCAGGCTTCTGTGCTGGCTCAGGGTGAGTTTTGTTGACAGTCACGTCTAAGACGGCGCGACTTGCATACTTACAGGTTAGCTACCGGTAGTATCATAACTTGTTTCACAAGTAAGATAGATAGGTATGCTTTTCTGATGAGTAAGGAAATCGTGTTGAGGGATTCCTAGATACGGTTGTGCGGTTGCCTAGCTTTAAACTATTCCATGCAAAAGTGTAAGGGTGTTAACCTGGGCTGGAAGATAGGTGAGCCTTGTGCAATCCTGTGTGCCTAATTCCACTGAGCAGCTTTGTGTGGAGTTTGTTTCATAGGATACAAGCCCAGATTTCCTTGATTCCAGTGGTTTCACTGTTTTTATGTGTCGTGTGTTTTGTGCAGAGAGCAGACTGCTGGATCATCCAGCACATCAGCTGGCGTTCATTGATAGCTGGGGAGGTGGCTACAATTACGCGTAGGTGGCCACAGCAGACATCATCTATTTTCTGACACAGACTGGTTTAGCTAGACCTCAGCCCTTGATAACTCACCCATCCTTTCTGCTGAGAAGTATCTGCAGCATGCACGCGCCTTCTGGGCTTCACACCTTAGCTGTCCCTTACACAAATGTGCAGGTACTGAAGTTACACGGGCATTAATAACGGGGCGAAGTTAGTTTGTCCTGTTGAGAGGAAAGACCCCTTTTTGCTTCTCCATCTGAATGAGAGTGGGGGTTTTTTGGGTGACTGGCAGTCAGTCTGTTGGATTGCTGTGTTTCTTAGATCTGCTCAAATCCTCACGAAGTCGTTTTTGTGTTGGTCCTGAAAAGTCAGAGGTAAATCTTAACAGCCAAAGCTAATTCACAGAAGAATTCTTGCTGCCATAGCTCAGGGGAGGGCACACAGGCTGACAGCTACAAGGGTGGAAAGTCACACTGGTTTTAGAAAACTATGTCAGCTAGATTGGTTGGAGTGTTCCTAGCAACACAGGGCATCGGCATTACAGCTCTGCGCTCAGGGGGTAAATCTGCCATCGTACCACCCATTTTCCCTCTTGTTCCCAGAGCCAGTCACTGGCCCAGTAATAACCTGACACATGCTGTGACCTGCTCCAGAGGCACAATCCAGTAGTATGACACACAGCCTCTAAAACTGGAGGCAGTGATGGGGCCTTTTGGGTGCACAGTTGCCAATACAAAAGAAGAGGATGTACTGATAGGTTCGTATAATATGCCAGCATCTCTCTTTAAAATACACATGGAGATAAAGTAATGGAATGACTCATTCAGTTCACCTCTGCAATGAAAGTCCTTTGAAGGTGCTTCCCCTGGTACAGTAATAATAATGTTGCAAAGAGTTGGGTTTCGATGGACTAATCTGTCAATGCTTCCGACTAGGATAAAGGGAAAAAGCATATTTGTTGTGAAAACTGTATTTTTGGCTCTCTGATAACACAACTGAAGTGCCTCCTCAGAAAGCAGAAAGGATGTTTGCAACGTACAGCAAACCTGTTACCGCTGTTATCTGCTAAACCTCATCAAGGCCTAGTCTCTTGCTCTTACAGTCTCTGCACAATCCAGTTAAGCATCGTTGTGCAAGTACTTCCATACCAGTTGTGACCTACTGCGCCTCAGAGGCTTTTTGGACCCAAATATTCAAAGTTCAGAGGTTCTGTAGTTGAGGGCAGAGGAGATTAGAAATTCATCTGAAGCAATTGGAATGGTTAAAGAAGACCTGGTGACTTGGGTAGGTTTTGTGTCAAGCTTCTGTCACTCCACCTTGAAAGGGACTGGTGCTTCTGCAGATACTGAGCTCCTCGGCATGCAGTTACTGGTGTCTCCACAGCTGTACACACAGCTGCCAGTACTTGCTGCGAGAGAAGCACACAGAAATATCTGGGGTATGGCACCATGCGAAGATGTACGTCCAATACCAGGCCTCCACAGCAAGGGTCAAAAGGTATACATGTACAAAATGTCTTTTTGTTTCATCTCTGGCTTTTTCTCTGTCCTTATTATCTCAGGCACCCTTTGGTACACCATGAAGCGATTCAATTCCATACTGCACTAAACTCCTTGTTACATTCCTAGGACTTATCAAAAAAACAAGCAGCAGGATCTTATTCTATCAGCTTCTGCTGTATTAAGCTTATTTAAATGCAATCCTACTGTTTTCCATCTTCATTCAGCTCTGTTGGCGAAAAATCTCTAAACGCTTACAGACCTTATACACTTCAGCTTCCATTAAGTATAAATACCTGGATTTTAGTGAAGTACTAGTTTAGCTCTGTGCCTGCTTGTAGATACTATTTTATATGTTAAGAACTGAATACTTATTAGAAGAGAAGCCATACTACCATCTGTCATAAAGGCGTATTATTACAGAACAGCTAGAACCTCTATGACCAGTGTGTGAGCCTTGGCAGTGGATCCCACACTCTCCAGGCTGGGGACCAGATCACCCAACAAGGTGTCAGGAATGGTATGTTCTCTTCTTGGTCCAGCCAGTGACCCACTCAGTGGCTTCAAGAAATCTATGCTGCCCTGCATCTCCTCCTCCTCATCTGCAAAATAAATAGTGGTAATTCTTCACTTTCCTGGTATTAAGCTAGGTTAATGTACGTAAAAACCCCACATTTTGAGCTCTTTGCTGAGAAGGGACTGGAGTAATCCACAGTTGTCTAATTAGATACAGCATCATGCTGCCAATCAAGGTGTTATCAGCTGAGCCAGTCTTACAGAAAAGCCATAGGAGGATGAAACACCACTTCACTGGAAAGTAAACATTAAGATACTGTCAAGCATATAACAGAGGAGAGTTTCACAGGATTTTTGTTTGTCTAGTGGCCACTGGGTAATGCTATGGGGGATGAGAACTGGAAACGGGAAATCCAGTGGGGCTTTCGGTAAGCAGCTGTTCAGGAACTACTTGAGCAAGGATTTGCATTTGGACAATCACATCTAATCAGCAGTGATGGGGATATTTTCCACAAACTTGTCTTAATCATTTTTGTTTCTTAAGCTATCGAGAGCACTGTGTTCTGATTTAGTAGGTGTTGTGTGAAAAGAGCACTTCCTTCAGTTTCAAACTTGCCACCTTACAGCTTTGTTTGGTACTCCTTATTATTTCTTGTGCTTATGAGAAATGGTGACTCATTGCTTCCTTACATTCTCTGGCTTGCCTGTGATTTTAGAGACCTTGAGCATGTCTTCACAGCCTCTCCCTGTTGTTGTGCTCTTCAGTCCAGAGAGTCCCATTTTGCTGGAAAGTGCAAGTTCCAAGCCTAGCACAGTGACTTGGCAGCAATCCCTAATTTGATGTTTTTAATCAAAGCTGTGCCTTGACTTTCCTTTCAGATTCCGGCAACTCATTGCTGAATATGAACCAGAAGTACAGGAAGTATCCCGGCTTTTCCGCTCTGCCCTGCAGGAAGCTGCCGAGAAGATGAAAGAGGAGGAAGAGGCCAAGAAGCTTGCCAGGCAATGGAACACAAAGAACAAAACCAGCCTCTCCTTAACAACTTTTAAATCCCGGTCCAGGATTTCCCCATTCATCAGTGACATCAAGACCATCTCCGAGGATGTGGAACGGGGCACCCAGCCCACCAGGAGGGTTTGGAGCATGCCAGAATTTCGGAATGCCAAGGATTACTGACTGTGTACTGAACAAGGTTTTTAGACAGTGATCTTTCAAAATCTGTTAACCCTTTTTTAGCTCTACTGTTTCTCCTTTGTTCCAGCTCTCTCTTCCTGCCTGTCTCTCCCTTGGAAGCTGTGTCCATAGTAACTGCTGATAATGCCCACAGTGTGTGACACAATTTATTACCAAACATGCTAGCCTTTCCTTTAATTGAGTAGCTCTTCAGTAACCTTAAGGGCAAGGCTCACTTACTATCTCATTTTTATTACTGCTTTCTTGTGGAAAATGAATTAGTTTTGCAATTTCTGTCTTCTCCTTTCCCCCCCCAAGCCTGGATGTAGTTATCTATAAAAGCTTTTGGCCCAAGCTAGTGAGAGCTGCTGGCTGAACCAATCTTGCTGAAAGCAAGACAGCTACTTACATGAGTAAGGCTTGCAGGACCAGGCCTGTAAGTTAAAGTTAGTATCTGATTTGGAACTGAACTTCCAACTAATAACCTTCCTCTGTGCTACAGGAAACTTCACAGGTAACCTCAGCACTACTCTTGATCAGCTTTTTGCTGACAGTTAGCAATCCAACCTGAGTAGAAACAGACCCAGGCTTTTTGAGATGAAAGACCAATATTATTCTAGAGCAACTAGTTTATGCATGCTCAGGTTTCTTGGGTATTTTCTCTTTTGGGCAGGCAGAACCCCCTGAACCTTGCACCTGCAGAGCAGATAGAAACCTAACGACCTGCTGTGTTGATATACAGGTGGGTACATAAATCAAACCCTGTTCTTGGTCCTCAGCTGTTGTGTGTTGCTGAGGTAAGTGCTCCACCCCACATGGCAGTACTCACTCTGGGCTGAAGTTACTGTTTATGGCTAAGCCTGAAAGAGTACTGAAGTGTAGTACCAGGGTACAGAGAAAGGTGAAGGGAATCACCATTGTTTGCACAGCTGCAATAGTTGAGATAATTTTAACAAGGTGCTACCTTGAGTGACTGAAGGGCTCTGGCAGATGACAGTTTGTGCCCTCAGTCTTCTCTGGCGAACGCTGACAAGAGAGTGTTCCAGTATCACAGGCTGCTGGCCAGTGAATCGATACTATTACAAAAGGATCTTTAATGCAAACTGAGTAGCTTGTAGGTCAGGATGGTTCTGCTGAGACCTTGAAGAAACAGCAAAAGACTGCTGAGGCCCTAATTCAGCATCCATAGAAAGAGCTCTCACCAGCAAAGCAAACAGAATGGCATGCTGTGAAAATCATGGGTCCTGTAGAGAAGCCAAGGACTAGGATGCTTTGTGGTGACCAACAAGAGATAGAGAAGGGAGGGATTTCCCTGTATGACTGGCTTCTGGGGAATCATCCCAGTGGGGTATAGCTTCCTGGAGGACCCTGTACATTTGCTGTTCTTTTGCCGATTTACAACTCTTTTCCCTCAGGACCTTTGCAGCAGCATGTGGGTACTACAGCCAAGATAAAATCCTTTGAAGCTGTGCCAACTCTGGGAAGAATTCCAGCACATGAAATCTATCCTAAAGTAAAAACGTGCAGTTTCTTCCAGAGATGGGGGAGGGCAGCATAAAACAAAGATCAAGATCAAACCCTTAACTTGCTAAGTCTGTGGGATGCTGGCTCTTCCTCTCTCCCCTCTGGGCTATCTAAGACTGAACACAAGGCTTTCTTACTAGCACCAGGCTGTTGTTCATAGTCCTTTGGTAAACTCTGCTGCCAGCAACCCCCTAGGGACAGAAAGCAGAAGCTCACTTTTAATCAAAAACTCAGGGCTTCCAATTACAGCATCCAGTTTGGGACAGGCTATTTCAACTCTAGGTTGAAACAACGAGGGAGAGTTTAAAGCCTTCTGACAATCAGCTTGGTGTTTTTCAGCTCTATGTCCTTGTGAACTAATGTGATTGTGTACATGAAGTAAAAACAGAGGCTTGACGTACTTAGCATAGCCATAGCTGTCTAGAAGATGTGGGATCTCTAGCAAGAGATCACCACAGTTCGCAGAAAAAAAAAAATCTTTTTTGGAAAGAAGTTAACCATCTTTTTATATATATATATTTGCAAGCCACTGTATGGCACTGAAGGCGGAGATGAGTTCATGAATGTCATGCTACAGCTCTGTAGTCATTTTATTTGCACTCACATTCTGTTTTGACACCTTCAGTATTGACTGTATTGATGCAGCATCTGATTGACTGCTGGGAAAGACAGGACATTCTGACCCACTGACATAAAGCTCTCTGTTACAGTACAGTGTCTGTAACATGCTCACTCTTTCTTAAGGAGAATCATGAGTAACAAACTAACTTCCCTAAGGGAATCGCCCGAAGGGTGCTCATGCTATCAGAGAGGCCTGTGATCATGCTGTGTCCTTCATTAACAACTTCTAGCTAGCAGATTCCTGGCTGTTAAGAATGGTAAGGGAGGCAAATCTGACCTTTGGTCAAAGCCATGGATGTTATGGAGGCCAGGCTGTGGCAGTGCCACGACAGCCATTGTGCCTCAACTTACCTATAATTTCTATTTCTACAATAAAATGTAATCCAAACTTATAAACAGTATCATTCTCCTTGTAACTCTTCAGCAAGTTACACTGGGTTCACAGTAGCATCTGATGATAAAGGGATATTTAGCTACCAAGCTATGAGGTTTCTGTTCTTACTACATGCTATCCAGTACTCTTAAAGGTCTAGTATCATGTTTGCCTGTAGCCAGCTGCTTGGAGACTGACCGACCTTCTGCACTGTGTGTGCACCAGCAGGTACTGAAGCAGAGCTGGGGAGGTGGTTGGATGTCTGTGCTTGTGGCACTCATTTTTCTTAGAAATGCTGTAGACTGAACCATAAACAATCCTTTGGTCACAGCATGCAGCAGCTACTACCCACCCACATTTGCCCTTGTCCTGATCCTGTGTTTTGTGTGGCTAAATTAGCAATGCAACTCCTGATTGTCCCCACCTACTGTGCTAGGGTCCATGGCACTGGGCAGGCACCGCGGGTAAATGAGACTGCTTTTGGATGAAGCTAACCCAAATGATCCATCACAGCTGGCTCCCAGACCATAAAGCTGGACTAATGCTGAGGTAAACCCTGATGAAACTTGTGTAGTGTGAACATCAGGTCCTCACCAACGACTGTCTGATTCCACAGCTCTGTTCCTCCTGGGCTGCACTATTTGCTAGTGTAGAAAAAACTCAATTCTACACAGCCCTGATGAGACTCTGATTTGTTCTTCGTCCCTCCTGAGCGCTAGTTCAGTGTCTTAATTTTTTAAAAAAGTATAAAAAGTGAAATAGCAGCACAACAACATCAACAAACAAGTGAACTAAACAAGATTCATCCTAAATCCTCAATCTTTCTCTCAAAACTGAGCAAGGATTTTGTAATCAACCAAGAACATCGCTGTTGCCCCACTGCTGACAGTGTTGTGCTGTCCAAAAGACACTGTTACACCCAGGAAAAAGCAGTCCTAGACTTACTATACCTTCTCACAAGTAATGGCAACACCTCTACGGCAGCTCAGCTGCAAGGGGCTAACACCCCTCCGAGTCACTACTCACCTGAGAGAGACTGTGCAGCCCTGCTTCTGAGGTTTCTGCAGCCCAGCAAGGCCCACAGGCTGTGGTAGCCAGCCAAGGTGTGCAGGAGGTGAGGCTCCTCACCCCTTATCAGCATATAGTTCAGACAGCTATCACGCCACGGGGAATTGGAGTGAGCTTCGCAGGAAATACCTGTCTGCTGAGATTGCACTGTTTATACATTTCATCATGAACCTCAGAGAATTAAAGCAAAGCTGTGAAATATAAAACAATTTTTTGTACTTGTTGTCTGTAATTAAAGATCTCCCGAAATGTAATCGGTCCACATCAAGCCAAACACAACAGCTGTTCCACTGCCCTACTGTGCACTGTGTATCTATCAAAGGAGGAAGGCAAGAGTGGTAAAGGCACTTGAGCTAAACAAAAAATCCATCCTCTCTCTACAAGCTACTAATGCAGATCCCAAAATTTAACGTGATAAATAACCAGGACTAAACAATTGCAAAGGTCTGAAATTCTCTGAAACTACATGGTTTACAGATAAAACCTTTAATTGAAGTCTTCATCAACATGCTGCCAAGCACGTCTTAGACTAACATTTCCACAAAATGAGAAGATGTAAGTGACAAAATGGATGTTTTGTCTCCAAATGCTTTTGAGTCACTCCTACAGATTCTGTACCTGATCCAGACTACCACAGTACCTGGGTACCCTAGGAACACCTTGCTATTAGCAGATGGCCCCAGATGGCTCAGGGCTCCCTTGGCTAAGCATCATACATGCAAAGCATGCATGTGTTCAACAAGAGGAAGTAATTTTCTCCGCACACACAGTACTGCTGAAGCATGGATTGCATTGCTCAGCACATTCTGGAGATCAGAGAGATGAGTGATACCAAAGGGGACTACACGAGTTCAGAGGGTTAGTAAACCACAGTGGTCGGGATGCAGCCTACAGTGCAGGGCTTCAGCCTTGCCAGTAGCTGTGGAAAAGCAAATCTGTGTTGTTGCTTACGCTACTTCCCCAAAACATTGCTACAGGCCTCTCCCAGGAGGAAAACGATGGACAGCTAGGCTTTGACTGGCTGGCCACTCTGCTATTCCTGTGTTCTGCTGCACCTCCCTGATACAGAACAAGGTGCTGTAGTTTTGCCCCAAAAGCATCCTGTGCAGCAGTGGACTGCACAAGTCAATGCCTTTTTGGCTGTGCCCTCCAACAGGGACAGGGTGATTAAGCCTCCCTTAGTTCCACCTGCCTGTGCCGGGCAGAGACATCTTGAACTCGGTGCCTGACTTTCCCTGGTACTGCCATCCATGCTGCAGGCTGTCAGCACAAGGGACCTCTTGTTCCCGGAACTTTACCAAGCTGTGTTTCAAGCTGCCTTACATCAGAAAGATACCATGCCGGCCCTGAGAGCTGGGTCTCAGCCCCAGCTCTCCCAGTGACTACCATGTATTTTCTCTGCAGTTGCTACACAAAGACATTCACAAACTAAGGGAAAATCTTTGCAGCATGAAGTCTTGATAAATATTGCAGGTGAGGAAAAGGGCTACAAGAATTCACACAGTGAATTATGTGGCAATTTATGGTTACTATGTATGCTGTACACTTCATTAAGTTATGAATTCTTAGGGTCTTGGCTAGATAATGAGATTATAGCTCTCACCTCTATATTTCAGTCGTAGTTACATTTTGCCTCTTTTAAATAAATCTTATCTGACCCAGCAGAAGTGTGGGAAAGGGCATGTGTGTTTTCCACATCAGAGTCCCTACTCTCAGAATGTAATTACTGTTACAGCTGTTTAGTGATCACAGTGCCGTATGCTCAGGGGCCTCGATTGGGTCTCAGTCCACGCACAGCACCTTTTCCAACCTTATTATCTGCAGTGTTGAGTTGCCTAAGGCAACAGATGGCATGTAATTTAGTCTGAAGAGTATTTAAATATCCAGATGTGGTATGAAGCAATGACAGTGAAAAACTCTGCAGGTTTTGTTTTTTTTTTTCTTCTATATTCTGGCACTGGAGGTCTGAAATTATTTAAAGAGATGGAGAAGAGCAGTGTGCAGTTTCAAAGAACAGCCCCAGGTAGGGATGGTGCAAGAACTCCTGGTCCTCCCAGGTCCCTGCTGGCTGCTGTTGCATTCTCCTACTTAGAAGTTAAAGGTTTCCTCCTGCCTTCAGCAGTCAAGCACCAGTGGGAGAGACTATTGTCTGTCCTCAGCACAGCCAAGAGCAAGAAATGAACAAAGGCTGGATTAAATTCGTAGGACAGCAGTAACAAATGTTCCCCATAAACAACACATAATTAGGTCTTTGCAGGCTAATTATAGGCTTTCATAATAAGAAAGTGCAAAGCCAGCCAGTGTCCAAAGGTTAAAAAAAAAATAATTAAACAATTGCATTTCCGTGACAGCCCAGCTGGACAGCAATGCCACCTGCCGGCAGACTTCCCAGCCCTCATTAGCCAGCAATCAGACAGCAACTTTCTAACCAGGCCTCTCCCCACAAATCCCGATTGCTCACTCTCACGCTGCTTCTCTCTCACAGCACTATCACCCCAAAAACAGCTCCTGAATGGGGAGCAAAACGAACACAAGTGATGTCAGCTGCAGCGTTTAGCACCTTGTTGGAAGTCAGCACCAGGGGCCAGCGCGCTGGTATCGAACGGTTGTCATCTTAAACGCCGTGCCTCTGCGATCCATGTACACTTCTCAGACTGGGTATTAACGATGTTTCAAAAGGCTCAAAACATGCTTCCTCAGAGCACTACGGCCTGCTCTTCCCTCAGAAAACTCTAGATGGTTCGTGCTCCTTGTGAATCACAATTTAAGACCACGCAGGAAAAAAAATAACCTGTTGTCAACAGCCAAATCAATCATGATCTCTGCACTGGACAGTAATTCTGATGATTCATTTTGTCCAGAGATGAAACTAGGAGGCTGGATGTTTCACAGTAATTTTAAGAAGCAGCTGCTCAAAATCTTATGGCCCTACAGCTTCAAATATAACCAAGCAGCAGACAGGAAGATTTTCAGGACCTCATATCCTTCAGGAGGACCCACTACCACTTAAAATCCAGGCATTTCATGGAGCGCCCATATGAGAGCGGAACTCCCAACCTTGAGAGTTGAGCGAGAACTGTGGAAAGCACAGCAGAGACCAGGAGGAGCACACTTTTAACAGGGCACATCAGAGCTCCACACCGTGGTCAAGGTCCCCACCTGCACCTCACCAGGGCAAGTTCAGCAGTTAGTTACCCCAGGGCTTCAGCCTCTCTGACCTTGGTTCTTCCCCTGCATACAGAGCTCAGCATTTTTCTCCACTGCAAAGGATGGCTGCGAAGCCCATATATTCCTGCAGCATGAAACGTCCAAGCACATGACAACAGCACAACTTCCCTAAGCTTAACTGTACTAAATCACAGGTCCTGCTCAGCACTGCAGGATGATAATAATCTTAGTTCAGTGGAGGCGAGTACTTCCAAGAGAAGGTAGTATTTATAAGTATTTTCTCATCTCAATCTCTTGTACCTGTTTGCATGGGCAAAGCAGTCAAGTTCAGGCAACCCATAAGGAAAAACAAGACTAACAAAGAATTACACTGCCCATGAGAACTGGCTGAATCACATAATTACTTGCATCAACCATTCTTTCATGTTTGGGTTTTTGCCGGTTTTCCCGGCCTAAGAAACTTACGTAACTGTGCTCCATCTCCTTCCGGTAATTTTTGGGACTACAACCAATTGTATGAATTTTGGAGAGATCGTTAGAAATACCTGGTTCTTTTCCTGCTTCCTGTCAATTACTCACTAGATGCAGGAGGTCCCACTGAGCACACCCCCACCATGGAACCAATGAAAACCAGACTGCCATTTTACATTCACGCCTGCCTATCTACTGCACACGGGGAGGAGGCAGGACTGCTGTGGTAGCAAGGGTAGCAAACTACCCTCCTTTCCACCCCAGTGACTTCGGTTTCTGGAACTTGTGTTAAAAAAATTGGGCTGAGTTCTGCATAATTCCCAGAACGGAAAGCAGTGCAAGGACAGAGAAGGTGGGTGTGATAGGGAAGACTGTCACACACAGAGAAAAGTAGGTTTCACACCTGCAAGACTTCTATTATTCAGCATTTTAGCAGGAATCTCAACGTGTCCAGCCAGGTAAGCTTCTGCAGCCCCTTCCTTATCACATGACCTCTGCCCCACTCCAGGGCTTCTGACAGCAGCAATCTCCCTCCATTCTTACCTCATCCTTTTTCTGTTGTTCTTTTGTTCCAGCCTTCACCTTCCCCCACAATATGCACTCTTTTGAGACCTGGTAGCAAGGCTCTCTATCAGCCATTTGCATATCAGGTCAACATCCCACGCTGCTTCACAGTTCCCTCATGCAAATGTCTCCATCGGTATTTCGTCACGTTCCTCTACATCTTACCTTACTGTCATAACCTTCACATCTGGTTCAGTCTGCCACAACAGTAATCTGAAGCAATATTAAGAAGCTATGCTTTAGTGAAAAGGTCAACAAAACTACCTTCTTTCCTGAGGCAGCAAGGCAGAGACAATTATTCTCGCTGTATGGGCCTATGCTTGCCAGGGAGACAGGAATCTGTTGGCCAGCTCTAAACAGCAGCCTCAAAGATACTCACTCCAAAGAAGAGGCACGTGATCTCAGTGCTTGTGGGGAAAGATGGGGGAGGGAAGGATGCAACATGAACCCAAACGTCTTTAGAAACCCGAGAATCTATGTGGAGACGGGTAGGAAAGGAGGCTTATAAAAGCAACAACTGCTGGGAAGTTTCAGACAGCCCTTAAAAGTGACTGGGCAGGAAAGAATAAAACTGAATCACTGCCATACAACTTAAGCAGCTTGGCTTCCTAAAAGAAATAATAGCTTAGAAGTAAATGCTAGCATAGAAATACTTGAAAGCATCACCAAAGCATATCCAGCATGTCAAAACTGAGCAGGAAAGATTTCCCTGAGACAGCAAAAAACAAGTTTTGTTTTGGTTTTTTTCTTAAAGTGGTCTGACTCATTCGTGTACTGAGTTAGCAACTAACAAAACCCTAGAAGAGGAACAGGCCACACCATATTACTAAATGTCCATTGCCTTTTCCATATTAGCATGGAACAGTGAAGGCACTTTTACAGTCTGGACCGATCTTGTATAAGGTAGCAAATTGCAGATTATTTCAATTAAGTCTGAAGCTTCCAACCAATGCAGTTTTTTACAAGTGTGATCTCTGGGTTTCCTATCCCTATTTGCTTTCTATATTCCAGAATTCTACTCTATTTTCAAGAAATTATACTATCTTTAAATAAAATAAAATCTAGGGAATGGCAAGGATGTTAGTGTCTTCTAAGAGTGTGTTTGGGATTCACCTTGTTAAGAGAAGTCCTGAATAAAACCTGCTTATCTGGGTAAGATGCTTTGGCATGGCTAGCTACAAGATACTGAAGTAGCATAGATCAAAGCATGATCCCCATGGGAAAAAAAAAACCCCAAACCAAAAGAGGGTTTTGTTTGCTTTTTTCCCCTACTGACATTTCACAAGAGTGCTTCCAAAAAAAGTTTCCATCACCAGGTTCAAAGTCAAGGAAATTGCAGTTCTTACCTATGTGTTTTCATGTTTTATGTTCATAAGGATCTAAGGACTTGCTCTTTTGGATCAGGGCTTTAGTCTCTAAAGACTCTGCAACAGTCACAAAATGGTTCATAAAAAGAAATAGGGAAAAGACAGGATTCTAGCATCTTCAGGAGGTTTCACACATCAAAACAATTTTAAATTATCCCTTGAGCAATGGTACAAGTCTTCAGGATTTACTTAAAACACCATGGCAGACACAGACGCAGAGAGTTTTCCATTTGTTTGCTCTTTAATGAGCTCCCTGACCACTGTACACCTGACATTCTTGTCAAAGTCAACTACCCCTGACTCCTTTTTTCAGGCATTCCTAAATTGTTGTTCCTGAGGATCACAAGCGATTCAGGTGGAATTCCCACATCAGGGTTATGCGCACAGTACCCTGCAGGTAATCAAAACCCAAGGCTCTGGAGGGAAGCAAGTGAGCACTGAGCAAACTACCACGGCTAACACACACACGTTATGCTGGGGTCCAGCTGCATATCCCAACCCGTCTCATCTCACAGTGAGCTGTCGACACACTTGGAGGGTCACTGTCACTGCCTGCATCGGCATCATTATAGAATCATAGAATGGTTTGGGTTGGAAGGGACCTTAAAGATCATCCAGTTCCAACCCCCCTGCCATGGGCAGGGACACCTTCCACTAGACCAGGTTGCTCAAAGCCTCATCCAGCCTGGCCTTGAAGACATCCAGGGATGGGGCATCATTCCTACAGCTCCTTCTCTTTCCATTAGACCAGCATGCGATACGTCTTGCCGCACTTCAGACTGTGGAAGATTTGATACACAGCTCTCGGGATCAGAAACACAGGCCAGAACTCCAGAATTTTTAGGACTAGCAACTGCAACTCCAGATGTTGGGGGTAAACCATCTACTGTGAGCTGCCTTTGAACAGCTGATCCAGATAAACAAAGCCAGAGACACTTCCTCTTCCTTCTATTTTTAGGATAAAAACCATTCAGCTACCATTATCGATCTGTTTTACTGTTACACTTTCTAGTAAGCGAGAGAGAGCACACAGTAAACTGTCCTGAGAAAGACCCTATCTCAAACTCTGAAAGAAAATAATATATTACTGAATGATCAAAAAAATCATTTATGTAAAAGCACATTCTATTTACAAAGGTCAACTTGCTCTTTAGGACCAGGAAAACCACTACTGGAAAAAAAAAAAATATATAGAAACACCTCATCTTTCAAACAGACATTTACAAATACTCTGCTTCGCTTAAACTACTAGAAACATTAAGACATTTGAAATTAAGAGTGCCTTCTGCATGCAGTTAGGATGGAAATTACGCTACTGGGCTTCAGTGTGTCATTTCTCATCATTGTCAATGACACATTCTTCGGCTTTTGTAAAACACCACAGCCTGGCTATTACCTTAGGATCTCATTAGGAGGACATGGATCTTCGTTAACAAGTTATCAGTTACTCTTCATTTTGCCATTAAAAAAAGGACATCCCGATTGTCTTCTCAGCAGAAGAGTCTGTTCTTGTCAAACCTGGCGTCCTTTTCCCTGAGCTTCCCTTTAGTGTTTTGCTAGGCATGATGATCATTGGCTTGGTATATTTACAAGTCCTTGCTCAGCACTCTTCCCACTATAAGGCAGAGTTCAGGAATTCCAGGAGTTCTGCACGGTTCCGGTCTCTCTGTAGAGCAGAAAAGCAGAGGCAGTGGTTTAACTGACCTGTACTCAGCGGAGCAAGGCTGCACAACCCTGCTTTCCGTGGGGCTTTCACATCTCAGCACGCTGCACAACAAACGCTGCCCCGCTCAAACAGCTGGATACAACTAGCCACCAGTCAGGTGTGAGTGCCCGGAGGAAGTGCACGGCAATGGAGTGATGCTACAGGAGACAAGCTGTCACTGTCACTATTTTGTGACACATCTTTTAAGTGGCTCCCCGTGGAGGCTCCGGTGGATTGTCCTCATGTAGCTCACAGCCTGCTCAGGAGGGAACTCACCAGCAGGAGATGCAATTCTCTGGTGTCTGAGGCAACTTTCACTCTACACACAGCAAGTCTTGTGCTGTGGCAAGGATCATTTTTTTCTATGCAAGCAGCAGCTTGCAGCATAACAGAAAGGGAACCATGATTTTAGGTTCTTTCTTTATGGAATAGGTGGCCCAAACAGTTAAAACACTCATTTCCAGTGTTTTTAAAATCAGAATTTATAAAACAATCATTGAATCTTAAACTATTGGGAAGAGTGGATGTCGTTCACCTCAGCATTTTCATGACCATGGACACCAATCAAAAAAGGACCAACGTCAAAAATTGTAACAAGCAGGTTATTGGGATAAAGCTAGAAAGCATTCAGCATAATTGAGCACAAACTTCAGTGCCACAGGAGGATGATAATGTATTTTTGATCAAATTTAACCTGGAATGCTCAGGTCAGCTTTGGTAGCTATAGAATGAACTGTTATGGCTGAATCAGAATCTGCCAAACTGGGTACCTCAGCAAGGTAACGCTTTAACACTACGAACTAGTACCAGAAGCCCTCTCAGACCACTCTTAAGGTGTGGAAACTGCTGAAAACGGTGGCCGTATTTTTTAAGTGCTGAGCCCAAACACCCACAGCAATAGCACAAAATGCAATTCGTGATACCTATTTCCTTGGGTATCGCAGCAAAAACATTTGACTGCTTTGAGAGAACGCATGAGCACACGATCCTAACACTACTATCATCTTTTTTTAATTCCTCTCTAAGTAATGGCTAGTCCTGCACGCGTTAGAAAAACACAGTAAAGCAGCAATTACCACAACTGATCACAAGAGACTGGAAGATGAAGACAATTAAAAATGGTGCAAATTAAATCAACAGAGAAAGCCACAAATCAGCTAAACATTACGGACTGAAATTCTAAGAACCTGCACAAGCATCCTTTGGTTTATCTACTCATGCTTGAGCATTCCAAGCCCACTCATAACACAAAACCTGCCAAAAGAAAGAATTGATATTTCTCAGAAGGCATCACAGCCACACTAATAGCCACAATCAATTTACAACTCTTAACTGTAAGACTTACTCTTCTACAAAAGACTACTATTAGAAAATATTAAAAGGTACAGTATATTCTCTCAGGGATATATAGACTATTTGAACTCTTACCTCTTTATCCTTCTTAGTCTTCTTTATTTTCATCTTAATTTTCTTGCCAGTTATCATGCTGTAGTTTTCATTCTTCTTCTTGTTTTTAAAGAACTGAAATGAGATCACACATTAGAAAGACATAAGCTTTACTCTACATTGTAATGTTACAGATCTTAAATACAATTACAGACAATAATCTTATATTTACTTCCTAACTGTCCAATACAGTAGAGAGAGGTTTCTATTTGCTGATGGCAAAGCCAGTGGTGTTACAAACATTTTTATGACAGGACAGATTAAGTGTTTACATGAGAAATATAAAGGGACTTCAGACTCACACAAGTATACCTTGGAAAGCTGGACAGGTCCTGGTTTTTCCCTCTTTTTTTTCTTTTCTTTCTTTTTCTTCATTTTGTTTTCTTTTTTCCTTTTCTACAAGAGTACAAGACATGAACTCTTACGCTTACAGATTCACAAAGGGGAAAAAAAGGAAACCCATAAGTAGCTCAACACCCCTGCTAGTCAAGACAGCCACTACTGCTTGCCCTTACCACTTCTGTGTAGGTACTATCTGAAATACACAAAGTACTGCAGCAGGGTTGGCAACCCTTGAGATCTTGAGAAACACAAATGGTCTGATCCCTCATTATCTCTCTTTTAATGGAACCCCCAAGATTTAAAATCACTGAGCACGAGGTCCTAATAAAACAAAAAAGAAAAAATACAACAGAATGTACCACTCTCTCTGCCTATAGTTTCTTCTAACAGAAATTCTGTAAGTTAACAAGACTCTCCCCTTCTCTTTTCTTCAGAGATTACTCTAAATTCTAGCTGGACCAGCAACGACTGGCAAAAGAAACCTTTAAATTACTTCTCCTTCCGTATACAGTCACGTGTACGCCAACCCGTCAGCTTGCCTGCTGTAGCCCTAAAAGCATAATTCAGATTTAAATTTCCTCCCCCTCCCGTTCCCTATACCGTGTACGCCAACCCGTCAGCTTGCCTGCTGTAGCCCTAAAAGCATAATTCAGATTTACACAGCCACAGACAAAAGCATTACATCTTACACAACATTGAAGGTTACTGAAATAGGAGGAACTGTTTTCTGTTTGTTAGGTACAGATGTTTACCTTTTTGTTGTGTTTTTCTTTTTTCTTTTTCTTTGATTTAGATTTAGGAGAATCTGAAGAAAACCCAAAACAAAACCCTGTAAGTAAGGAACTTGGTTTTATAGTTAAGGCATACAGAAATGTAAAACATAAGAAGAAAATGCTTTAATTCAGCCATATATATATAAAGGCTGATTGTAACTCTAAGAAAAGCAACACATTAGCATACTGCCACTTACTGGTCTAACGCAGAAACTGAAAATACACTCCATCCCCTCAGTGACTTTAATGCAGTGAGGGGCCCAAACTGAACACAGGATTTGAGGTGCAGTCTCACCAGTGCCCAGTATGGGGGGACAATCCCTGCCCTAGTCCCTCTGGCCACACTGTTCCTGATGCAGGCCAGGATACCATTGGCCTTCTCGGCCA